>NC_034413.1:12697733-12988752 GCF_002078875.1 Numida meleagris | reverse complement strand
AAAAAAAAAAAAAAAAAAAAAAAAGATGAGAATCCAACCCCACTGAGCTGAATGGATGCTCACCCAAATGGATGCTCACCGGAGAGGTCGGATAACGATGGAGGGCAAGGATGCGCCTCGAGGTGATGGAGGACTCATGGCTCCATCCCCACCTCACGACTGGCCGTACTGCCCTTGGGTGCCCCTCAGGGAATCCTGGACCGGCTTGGCACCACTCACTCATCAGAGCATCTTTGGATTTTTTTAATTTTTTTTTTTTTTTTTTTTGAACTACTATGGTGACGCAGCGGGCGATGGCTGATAACTGTTTTTGTGTAGTTTTTTTGTTATTTTTCCATCTGGAAAAATGTGAACTTTTCACCAAAAATTGACTCTATTTTTTTTTTTATCAGGTGGAATTTTTTATCTTCAAATTAAAGAAGTTTACAAATCACTGCAGAGCCCCTGCGGGCTGGTTTCGTGGTAGTATTCAGTTGGTGCTTGACTCTTCCATTCTCAGCTGTCTCTTCCAGGTTTGCTCTCTCATCTTTGCCCAAGGAAAAGAGAGGGTTTCTGTAACAATTTCTGTCTATGGAGGCCCAGATTTTTATTTAGGACAAAAAAAAAAAAAAAAATCCAGGGAAAGATGAAATCCCTTGAGTGCGCAGCCCCACTCTGCACATGCTGCCCTGGGACTGCCTATCTCCGAAGGGTTAAAGCAATTATTCTTAATGGGGAGGGCAAACAAAGACACTGGATAGGAGCCAGGACCAGGGGTGAATTTTCATCCAATTTATTTTATTTTTATTTTTTTCCTGTTTCCTTGAGGATTTTCTTTTCTTTCTTTTTTTTTTCAGTTGTGTACAAATTTAATGTGAAATGATTTGAAATATTTATTTAATATGTGCATTAAAATTTTGTATTAGTCTACTTGAGCCTGCCTGCTTTCCTGGGAGGGTCTGGAGAAGCAGGATGGAAGAGGGTGGGGAGGATGGAGAGGTGCAGGATAGACTGAGGCTGCTGTGTGGTGTGAGCCCTTCCCCAGGCAGCGGAGATAGGAGAGTGCCTGAGCTCTTGGACCCAGGTGGCCTATGGAAATCATGGTTTTCCTTGCAGGAATTCCCAGGTTTAATGGGGAGATGGCACCTCCCTGCCCTGTGGGGTCACATCCATTGGTGCCTAGGGGATGCAGTAAAATGGAATCTTGGCACAGGATGATGCTTTCATGGAGCCATATCACAGAATCGCACAGTGGTTGGGTTAGAAGGGACTTAAAGCCCACCCAGTTCCGCCGTGGGCTGGGTGCCACCCACCAGATCAGGGCCCAGGGCCCCATCCAACCTGACCTTGGGCACTCACAGCTCTCTGGGCATGTCCAGAGCTTCCTCTCAGGTAGCCCCAGTTGGCTTCAGTTGACCACACAATGGTGGAAGGAGGGGTCTCAATCAGGGCTGGAGCTGACAGCTCCGGGACAAGCCTGTGTTGTTGTCACCAGACTGTGGGGAATACAGGTGAATGGCTCCTGGCCCTTCCCCAGATGGAGATGGTGTTTGATAGGCCTTAATGGGTGCTTTTCTTTCATTAATTTGTCTAATTGCTTCTCCTAATGGTTTTGCAAGCCTGGATGAATCGGTACTTGGTGGCTGCTCCAGGTAAGGGCAGCAGAAGGGCAGGATTGGCTTCGGGCAGGTCACCAGGTGTCCCTTCACTGTTCACCCTGGGACAATGGCGTGGGGGAGGGCATGGCCTGAGCACTCCGTGCTCGGGGCCACCCAACACCCAGGGAGCAGGGGATAGGGTTTGGGGAAGGACACCCGGTGTGTCCCAGCACAGCCCTGTGCCGCCTGCCAGCTCATGCTATTGGCTGTGCTGCTGAGAAAGGTGCCCAGGCCTGGCTCCTGCCAAGGGATCCTGGCTCTCCCAGGGTGGTTGTTCTGAGGTTAATTAGTCCCTTTTCATTTAAGAGCTTTTGGGTTACCATACAACCTAGGACCAGTACAATTTGGGGCTTTGTTTATTGCGTGAAGGTGTCTAGATTTAGCTTCCAGCAAGCAAATGTCGTTTTGCCTTTGCTTGGAAGATTAAAGAGCCTACTGCTACTTAGTTAATGAGTAAGTGAATTAATTAATGGCTCCTCATACCCTGTTCCTGCACTGATATCACTTGATTCTGGCTGGAGCAGTGTGCCCAATTCCCAGCAATGTGGCACTGAGGGATGTGGTTTGGAGGCCATGGTGGTGATGGGTTGATGGTTGGCCTAGATGATCTCAGTGATCTCTTCCAGCCTTCATGATTCTATGGCAGAGAATCAGTAGGTAGGCATGGAAGTGGCAAGAACAGGGAGCTGTGCTGCTGGAGCAGGGCTGTATCCCTGCACTGCACCAGGGCTTGGTCCACCAATCCTACTGGAACATGTTGTCTGCGCTCTGTCCCATCTCTCACCGTATGAGCACCCCTGGACATCATCGCAGTCAACCCACAGCAACTTGTCCACAAGGTGCCATGAAGCAGGGTGAGCCTTGTGGTGCATGGCAAGGACGGGGCACGCTCCGGTTGGGAAGGAGGGCTGGGCTGTTTGTTTATTGCATCAGGCTCAGCTTTCAAACATCTCCCTGCCATCCCCATCCCCCTCCTTTAATTAATTCTGGGTAAGGAGTCCTGGCTTTATTGTGCCACTGAGCCAGGGCTCCCTGTGGGAAAAGTCACACCTTCTGAACAGCTTCTGATACCATGCAAATGAAGGACAAGTCCAGGAAACGCTTTCATCTCAGACCTGTCCAGCCCCCTGCCCATTAATTACACACATTTCATTTGTGTGAGAGCAATTGCTCTCGAGGAGGGGGCAGGGGATGGCCACAGTGTGTGGATCATCTCAGCCCTGCTCTCTAAAGACCCCTCCTTGGAAGGGGGTTTATAGCCAGAAACAGGGATGCTTAGGGACTGAGTAGGGGATCCCGTATTTCTGCTCTTGCACAGCTGCTCCAGATAGAATCATAGAAAAGCTGGGTTGGAAGGGACTTTAAAGATCATCTCGTTCCAACCCCCCTATCTGTGGTCCCACGTGTTGCAGGAGCATCCTTGGAGGGAGGTGTAGGACTGAGCAGAAATAAGCCCAGTGTTCTCCCAGGGGAGCAAGTCTCTAGGGCAGGAAGCCTTGTTGGCCATGCATGGACCAGCCCCAATGCTCCTGAGGAACATTTCTCTCTCTGTGCCCCCTCCTTTCTTCACAGCCCCTCTGATTCTGGTGGTCCTGGCACAGCTGATGGCACCTTCACACTGGCTCCCATTTGCCTGGGGCTGATGGGGAGAGTCGGCCCCAGATTCTGGAGAAGATGCAGAGCCAGAGGCTGTGGAGTTGGTGGGTTTTTGCAGCCTGTTTCCTGGCCATGATAATAACACTTAGCACTTCCGTAGCACCTGGGATGCTCCAAGCACCTACACATCTGCTCCTCGTTACCACCCCACTTCCCATTTGCAGCACCTCTGCCCCCTGCCCACACACACACCTCCAGCGGTAACAGCTCCCCCAAGGAATGGGGCTGCCCCAGATTTCCCCCAGGAATCTCCTTTGGGGCAGGGTCCCGGGGAGCTATGACTATGTTCTGCTTTAGGGCTGGGGCAAGATGCTGCCCTCCTGGATGGGATAAGCAAAGCTGAGCTGTGTTAGCCAGAGAGTGAGATGGAGCTTGTGTGTAGTGGCCTATGCTGCTCCACCATGAAACCTGCTTCAGATGTGCTGCTCTGGGGAAGAGGGATGCTCCTGGGATTGGTGCAATGTACAGCATCTCTCCTGCATTCGCAGGGACTGGAGCACCAAAACATCCCTTGTGGCCATTGGATTCAGTGGCCGAGATGCAATCTGTGGCTGTGAAGTCGTGAACCAAAGGTTGGGCTGTGCTGGGAAGAAGCACTCTGGCTGTGTGCAGGTATTGTTGCTGAGCTTGTGCTGTTGAGGGCTGGAAATGGGATGCTGAGGGCTGCTGGAGCCTGGGTGCCTGTATCCCTGCTCCCATCTGGGTCCCCTGTACAATTTGGAGGAACCCCTACCTGATGCAGTCATGGCACTGTGAAGTGTCCCTGCTTGCTAGCATGGCCTCTCCTTTCCATATGGCCAACAGCCTTTTTTTTCTTCTCTTTCCCATCTTTTAGAGCTTTTATAGCAGAAGGAGATGGAAAAACTCAGCCTCGGTGATAATTTTGCCAACTCTACATTGTAGTAACACAGCCTTGTGGCTGGAGTATCTCATTTTATGAGTTCCTCCCAGCATGGATGGCAGCCCTTGCCCGAAGACTTGCTATTGTGCAAGGTCAGACACACCAGGTGGCACCAGCCAGCATGGCAGATCTTGGTGTGCTCACTGGTTTTGTTGCTGCCATAGCAAAGGAGACTTTGTAAGGAATTTGGAAGAGGGCTGGAAGGTGGATGCTCATAGCGAACATGAGAAAAAAACTCCAGTTGCAACATCCAGAAGAAAGACCAACCGACCAAAAGAAAAACAAACCCAACTACAACAGAAAACCCTGCTGAAATGCAGGATGACAAGACGCAGGCTGCACGTTGGTAGGAAAAATTTGTCTTGGAGATGTGAAATGGGACGCTGAGTGCTGGCTTGATTTGCATGCTCAGCCCAGTGCCTGTGAGAAGCAGCTGCCCAGCTGGGAGCTGGCCCTTTGGTAACGGCCTGCGAATTTCCCCAGGCTCCGTTAATTGCCGGCCGGCTGCTAGTTACAGCTCCCGGTCAATTGCTGGGAGTGTTGGGCCCTGCTGAACAACCCCTTGAAATCAGTTGTTAGCCCAATTAACAACCAGTTTGGCTTCAGTTCGGGCTGTTAACCATCAAACAGATAACTGCTGGTCATGATTGATTTCTCAGCAGTTGGGGCTGCCATGGAGGAGCCAACCTGCTCCGCGAAATGTCACGAAAGCCAAGACTTGGCGCAGGCAGCTGGCTCAGACAAAAGTCAGGGCCATCCTACAGCAAGGCGGGCAAGGTGGCAGCTAGGATTTCTGCTTGTTTTGGTTGAAATGAGGTCATCACAGTGTGTTAGGGTGAGCCAGATCCACCAGCACATGATGCTCCAGCTCTGTTTGCAGGGCAACCACTGGTACTCGTGATCATCGTAACCCCTGTGGATGGAGAATGTTTGGTGCCCAGCTCTCTGCCACACAGTTTTTGTTCCATCTATGCAAAGATGAGTTTGTCCAGTTGGAATATTCAGGTGTTTCCACAGGCCCCACGGGCCATTTTCACCTGTGTGGCCAGCCAGAAGCTTGGGTAGGGAATGGGAATGCTTTGAGAACAGCCCAGGATGTTGGCCTTACTCAGCGGGTAGGCAATGCAGACTCATCTGTAGACATGAGTACATCCATTAAAGCCATAAAAAGCTCCTGGGGTGCTAGGTAAGGCTGACAGCCTGGTGTTTGCTTAAGGTTGTTGGTCGGCTCTTCCTCCAGTTCCCTCTGCTGTTTCAGAGGAACCTCAAGGTTCCTCTAAGTGCAGACCTGATCTCCTCTCATGTGATGCTTTCACCTGCCTTTCATGGGAGGTGTGGTTGCCCCAGGTGCCCATCAGTGTGTAACCTTGCATTCTGTCTGTAATTTCCTGGTTCTTACAGAGGGAAAAATGAGACATTTGGGTAAGCAGGAGAATTAAGAGCTCAGCTTTCCCACTCCTTGGATCTGTGAGCAGAAGTTATATTTGCAGCTTGTGTATTTAAATGTTCAGGCTGAACACAGCAGTCCTGGCTTGTGCATCTTCTGCCTGCCTTGTTCTCTCAGCAGCTGTTGGTAAATGCATCTCTTCAGGATGGAGCTGCTGCTCGGGCTTTGACTTTCTCTGTTTTAAAGAAAGCTATAAACGGAAGCAGTTGGTTTTGTTGGGGCCTTTTTTTAGATGCTGAAAAGGCTCCATCGCCCCCAGGCTGGCTCTGCTTTCAGCAGCCAGCCTGCCTGAGCCAAGCTCTCAGCAGAGGATCCAGCAGGAGAAGCGGTGCAGGATTTACAGGGCTCCTTTGCTCAAGTCCCACATCCTAACTCCTCCTCTGCAAGAGGCCAAGGAAAGCTATGGAGGTGGTCCAGAGGGGAGACCAATGCCTATATGCAATAATCTGAGCTATAAATGAAGTACAAAGCCACAGAAGTGATCCTTTTCTAAACCTCACGTCCGATTCTATAACTTGGACTGCATGCTGGATCCTGTCCCACATCCCATCTGGAAGGAACCTGCTCTGTACGAGTTTTAAATTCACGAGGATTGCTCTGACAGTCCGGTCCAACCTCCTGCAATACCCAGACAAGGGCATCCTGCTCGGTGTCTTCTCAGTAAAAGCCATAGGCAAAGAAAGAAGGATTTCCTGTAGAGTTGCCATATTTCAGTATTATTTGCTATTTCTCATTTGAAACTGTGTAACTTCACCTCCTGGCACTTGGTCTTGCACTTGTCCTTCCAGCTCACAGTGCCATCGCACTTCACCAGGGCAAGTTTTCCAGGTCTCTCTGCACATTGCAGCTGTTTCTTTCAGCCGATTCCCATCTGTTGGCATCTCCTGTGAAGCAGAGCCCGAGCACATTGGCTGCAGCACCCAGCGATGGAGCCCGTCACTGGCATGGCTGTGCCGGGGATGCTGGGATGGCAGTGATGCAGTGACACCCATGGGGCAATCTCCCCCACAGGATCCTTGACGTGGAAGTGCAGCTGGCTCCTGTCTCTCTGCACAAAGGCTGCAGCACATCTCCAAAGCAGAGGCGGCTTTGCTCGTGTAATGAGTCCTGAAGTGCTGATCCCTGCGGTTGCCCAGGAGGGCTCCATCTCTGCCATTTGAATGTTCCGCTGGTGAAGTCAGAGCTATTTTTGCTCTCCGTTGTGATAGGGTAAACCTGCAGTCATTCTTCTGACTTCAGAAGACTCGCTCTGTGCTAGTTCAGAGGAGATAAGAGGTTTGTTGCACCTCATTATCCCCAGGGGCCATATCTCCAGTTCTCTTACCCCAAGCACAGACAGCAATGAGCACAGAGGTGTTCAAGCAGGGTTTGGGCAGAGTGCGCCTGGGGAGCTGCTTGCTGTCCCAGAGCACTGCCCTGGGAGTGACTGAAGGACAGGCAGGACACGACTGGGCAGTTGCAATACACACAGCACCTGATGCTGACCTGTGTCCCGCTGCCATCACCACCCAAT
This sequence comes from Numida meleagris, assembly GCF_002078875.1. NCBI lineage: Eukaryota > Metazoa > Chordata > Aves > Galliformes > Numididae > Numida > Numida meleagris. Next base: position 12,981,598 of record NC_034413.1, on the reverse strand, counting down.
TAGCTGTAAGAAAACCTCCTTCCTGATCATCACTGCTGGATGGCAAAGGAGCATCCCCAGCCCCTTAAGGGCGGTGGTGGCTGATAGGTGCTGAGCCCTTGCAGCCCCTTTGGCGGGGCCCAGGCACTTCACTCCCACTCGATCACTGCAAGGAGCCGAGTGTTTCACCACCACCCTGCACAGAGCCATGCCTTTGTAGCGCACTTGACACCAGCACAGGGGATTACTTGAGCCTGATGGCTGTCCCCACCGCCACGTGTCACCAAGCGGAGGTGTGCTGTGCCTGCTGCAAGGCTGAGCCCCGGAGCCCTGCTGTCAGCATGGACGGACGTGGCATCCCATGGAGAAGTGGCATGCTGAAGCCCACAGAAGGAAATCACGGCTGGAGGTTTCCCCCCAGCCATGATGCTCCATGAGTTGGGATTTTGGATGAGCTCTCAGCGCTGTGACAGGGGATCACTTTATGCGTGGTGAGGACATGGCATTTCTTTTGCTTGCCGCCTGTGGTGTAGGAGGCTCTCCTGGAGATGGGAGCCCAGGGACATGCAGCAGCAGGTGGGATCCTACAGCCAAGGTCAGAATCTGCTCTGCAGTTTGGGGGAGCCTTGAGTGCTGCTTGTAGTGGGTGTGCTCCCTTGCTGGGCTTTTTGCATGGGATGCGATTGCTGTCACTGGACACAGGCAGGGGATCCTGATGCAGATAGCCCCAGGAAGTCCAAAGAGCACTCATCCAGGCAGAGGAGAGCAAGTGGAGAGTCTGCAACCTGCTATGGAGAGCTCATCTGCAGAAAACTCCCCACACTGCTGCTTGCTCTGATGTAACTCTATGACATCCCTATGGAGGTAGAAACTCTGAAGCCATTAGCTGCTGTTATTTCAAAGGGTTGCATTGCTGTGAAGCATCAAAATTCTTCAAAATCCTTTTTAAAACTGGAGGCAGCAAGGAGAATGCCAGGATGCTGCAGGACAGCACGGTGCACTGTGCTGCAACCCGCGTGCCCCAATTACTGTAGCGAGCTGTCACAGATGGCAACAGGTCTCCTTGAGTGATTCAGCCTGTATTGAGCTGCTGAGGAAAAATGTGACCTTCCTTGAAACCAGAGCATCAGCTCAGCCTGTGTAACCTCTGCAGCAAGCTCGGGGCAGGAAGCACAGCAGTGAGCGATGGAGGCAGCAGCTTTGCTGAGGAAATGCATTTAATTCGAGCTACGCTGCAGTTTTTTATTTGGAAAAAAATGTTGATGCAGTAACATTCTCCGCAGTAACCAGGGGTGGATTAAAGGTCGCGGAGATAATGTAGCATGTTGAATTCATAGGCAGCAGATGGGGTAAGTCCCAGACCCACCGGGAATGTCTCCCTGAAGGGTCTTCTCTGTAGCTTTTCCTGCTCTGCTGAAGAACTGGGTTTGCACCTCTTTCCTATCAAGTTTTGCTCTTTCCTGGACTTTTTTTCCTCGAGATTCACCTTCAGCTCCCTTTGCTCAATTTCTGCCCACAGTTAACGCAGTTCTTTGCGATGCTGACTGTGCACACAACCAGGTCTCTCTGCACAGCATGCTCCTGGGCAGAGGGAGGAGATGATTTCCCCAGTCTGCTGGAACTGTTGTGGGCGTCTGAGCTTCGAGCAAAAAGTTAAAGCAGAGGTGACATCAAGATCACAGGTCACTGGAAGCTTACTGCAGGTTTCCCAGAGGTTTTGGAGCATGTGGTGAAGGATGACGCAGTGCAAAATTTATTCCACCGTTATCAGCCAGAGGAGAAAAATGCAGCCTTCGACTCAACAGCTATTGAGCCAGCAGGGTAAAAACCCAGCAAGGAAGCAACCTGCGTCTGCAGACCCCCCCAGTATTGTGTGCTCTGTCCCAGCAGAGGGAGCCCGAGTTTATTAACAAATCCAGACCCGAGATAGGCGCTATCAAGGTGGTATCGAGCCCTTGCAGGAAGCGCACTGCGGGAGGAGGGATGCTGCAACCAAGCCAAGGGATGGATGGCCTGCCAGAGCTGTTGGACTTGCTTGTTGCATGGGGAGGCATTTTGCATGGAAAGATAAAGGAGAGCCATGCTACAATGGGTGTACTGTGCCTGATCCATGGCTTCTTGAGCCAAATGGGAGCATTTGAACTGATCTCCCTGAGATTTTGAGGCTCTGTGTTAGTGCACGGAGGGCTCCATCTGAGGAACAGGAGCAACCTCAGCACTGATGCCATGGGTGCTCCCATGAACACAGTGTTATCTAGGAGAGGGAAGAGGATGCAGCTGGAATGTGGGAGAGTCACAGATCATTTTAGGTCACATCCAAACATCATTTAAATCAGTGCAAAGCCTCTTGTTACCATGAGCCAGCCTGGCCAAGCTGAGGCACTTGTTTTAGAATTGTAGAATCATTAAGGCTGGAAAAGACCTCTAAGATCATCTAGTCCATCCATCCACCTACCAGCAATACTGCCCACTAACCACGTACCTCAGTACCACGTTTATCCTTGTCTTGGACACCAGCAGGGACAGTGACCCCACCATCACCCTGGGCAGCTTGTGCAGTGCCTCACCACTCTTTCTGAGAAGAAATTCTTCCAAACATCCAAACTGAGAAGCTGAATAACAAACTAGAATGTCTCTGGGCATGGGGATGGGAAGGCAGATGGCTCAGGCTGTGCTCTAAGCAGCAGCCGGACATTTTCCAAGGCAACTTTTGAAAGGAAGGTTAAATTTCTCCAAGATAAGGAGAGCTTCAGTGAGCTGGAATGCATCGCAGCCCCCCCGCACCCAGCTCACCCTACGATAACAGCAGTTGTGTTGGAAACCAAATACTGATGAAAGAGTTAAAGGCTGGTTGATGGGCAATATCGGTGACACACCTCTGAATTGAGCATACTCCTGGAGTGAGACTGCGGACTGGTGTTACTCAATGAATAGAGGCCACTCCAAGGGAGTTTTTCCTTGAATAGAATGGGGTCAGGGAGCCGCTTTGGGGAACAATGGTTGCCACCGGCTAGCTGAATTTCTTACAATCACACACCATACCCCCTGATCAAATAGCTCCTTTGTCAGCCTGATATAAAAACATGTCATACAATGATGATCTGGAAGAATGACATGAGCTGGGCTTTCAAAGAGATCAGAAGGGCTTGTTTGGCACAAAAAGAGCCCCCATCAGAGTCAAGACGAAAAAAATGGGGAATAAAAGGGGGTGAATGGAAACAAACAGCAATAACAACAACAGCAGAAAAGAGGGCAAGTTGGAATCTCGGCTCTGGCTTGTTTCATTGCATCCCATGGCTGCGGCAGCACCGTGTGGCCACGCTGGAGCTGTCCGCATACAGACGTGGATGTCGGATTGCGCTGCCATTGGGATCCCATTGTCATTCTGCACTGGGACAGAAGAAATTGCTGGATGGGAAAAGGTCACTTGGCCCAACGAATCATCCCCCCCCCGAAAGTGTCTCCGCACCATCTCTGCTTTCTCACTGTAGTTCTCTGCCTTTCTAGTGCAATGTTCGTCTGCTGCCTTTATGCCTCTGTACAAAGTTCACATTGCTCAGACGGCTGTTCTTGTCCATCTGCTCATAGGAGCCAAAAATGTCTTTATTCAGCCCAATTCTCTTGTTATCTTTCATTTTTTTAATTCTTCTCGGAGTGCATACACTGTTTACCATCCTCTTCCCAGGGTTCACAGGGACATAATAGAGAGTTTTGATGGAGAGAAAGATGTTCTAATGTATCTAATCCCAAATAATGCCTTAAGATGTGCAGGGAAGTGGATCCCTCTTGGCTGCTTCTAGGAACTGCATTCCTATAGTATCTATCGCAGGAGTCCCAAGAGATGGTATTTGCATACAGTTATGGCAATTATTTGCAAGCTAGAAAAGTTCAGCAGTTCTGGAATGAGGCAACTGGAGATATTGGCAGTTTCAGCACTTACAAGTGTAGTAAGCAGCTTATATTTGGGTTCTAACCTTGCATTACATAAAATAAGGAGTTGGAATAGTCAGAAGAAATCATAGCATTTTGTCATTTTTATACCTTATGCTTCTTGGCACATATTCATTTATAGGAAAGGTAATTGGTAAATTGTGTTTACACAATACACTGCTTATTAAATACACAAGATATTTATAGGCATATCCACATACACACACCATAGTGACGTGTATAAGCCATATGAAACTATTGCTGACCTGCACACTTGAGCTCTTCCATTCCTTTACCTAAAAGTCTGCACTGCACAAAAGGATGGTCATAATTAATCACTTATTCTCCTGAAATGCAGCTCAGAACAGCTGTGCAGCTGGCTGAAAATAATTAGTAATGCATTTAGAATTCCTCCAACTGGGACCTGCAGGTACCCCACATCTTCCATGAGGAACCACTCCCATCCTGGATCTGGGTGATGGGTGACACAACCCGAATGGAGTGCCTTCCAGTGAGCAGGTGTCTCCAGTGCTGGCTTTGATCATTAAAGCACATTGAGACCCTTCCTTCCAGCATTTTGTGGTCAGCTGGAGCCAAATGGGGCTACTGGGGAAGAAGCTGTGGGCATTCTCAGAGAGCTGTGAGTGCCCCATCCCTAGAGGTGCTCAAGACCAGGTTGGGCGGGGCCCTGGGCCCTGATCTGGTGAGAGGCACACAGCCCACCACAGAGGGTTGGAACTGGGTGGGCTTTAAGGTCCCTTCCAGTCTGAGCCATCCTGTGATTCGATGATATAAGTCCATGCCATGACCATCTGGATGGTCTTTGTGAGTTAAGTTTGGTTGTAGAAGTGGGGCATCTCCATTCTGGGGTCAGTCTTTGTTGTGGGGCTTTTTTGTATTATGGAAGTTCCGGAGAGGCCAAGTGGATGATGTCTGTGTTGTCCTTGGGCAATCTGTTTCGATGTAAAAGTGCATAATTTTCTTCAACAGTGGTGTTTGTAGCAGCCTCACCTCTGGCTCCGAGACTATGGATAACTCAGGGAAAGAAAAAATATGATGTTAAGGGAATATTAACTGCATAACTATTCCAAAGGTTGGGGGGCATAAAGAAGTCAGGTTGTACATGCACCTTAATTCTGCCTCTTTGTCAGCAGGTGGTTGACCAAAATGTAAGTGACACTGTCACCCTGGTTGTTTCCACGTCACGTCGCCCTCCCGGACCCGCTGGCTCTGCTCAGCTGGATCTCGCCTCGTCAAGTTTCCAGCAAACCTCCTCGCATTCTGCTCTGGTTCCCATCCTGCCGCTATAACCTCGGCGTTGGGAGCAAGCCTGGAAAATTTCAGGATGAAAACCGAAACCTTCCAAAAGGTAGGAGCACATAAAAATCAGAGGATATTAATGCAGCAGCAGCTGGACTTCTGCTTTAATAATGTATTTTTCGTAGAGCACGTAGCGATTTGGGTCAGATATGGGTATTTCTGTGCACTTCTGTTAAAACAAACCCTATGCCAGCAATACAATGAGAGGCTGATATACTATATTAAAATACTAATTACCAAGCTCCTTTCTTCTGACGGGTCTAGTAAAGGTACTTCAGATGGATACGTGAGAATTGATCAAAGATTCAGCAGGTTGTTGCCACTGCTCACTGGGCATTGCAACCCAAAGGAGAACCCGACTCCCATGAAAAAGATACGGTGTTTTTACAAGCAATAAAACCCGCCGGTCACTTGATTGCTATGGGGATGGGTACAACCAAACCGGGCTTTCTTAAGGCAGAAACAAAAAGGGACGTGGGAGAGGGAGGGAGAGTGTGAGCGAGCGGGAGCTGAATTGATTTCAGTCTGTTCAGGTCTAGCTGGAAAACACAATGCGGCGAAACGCTCCCTGAGTCGGCAGGCTTCTTTTCCCGGGTTTTTCCCATGGTTTGAAGTGGAGAGGGAGGGATGGCATTAGAAAAAGTGTGTGTGAGAGAGAGACGGGGCTGTAGGAAAGGCAGAGAGATGAGAGACATCGTTTGGAAGGGTGAAAATAGTCCATTCCTTCTGGGGAGTGGAAAACTTTGATGTCAGCGTCTCTGGTTTTAAAGTGGCAGTGTCAGGTTCAGGCTGAAAGGCTCTGGTATTTGAATCTTTGTCTGAGCTTGCGCTCACACCTGCACTCCAGGCACCTGCTGGGTGCAGATGGGTGGTGAAAAATAGGCACACGCAGCACAGGCCTGCATGGCTCCCGCTGGAGGCTCACACCGAGAGCCTCTCCTACTCGTTTGAAAGAATAGGACCAAATTTGTGGCTTGTGGCACTCAGGTGATCCTGGTAAAGTTGATCCACAGTGCATAGGGCTTCTCCTTTCCTCCATTCCAAGAGCAGAAAGGTTTGCACCCTGGTGGGGCTGCTGGGCAGCAAGATCATCCTGCTGGAACCTTCACCCCAGATTTTGCCAGGCACTAACATGCTGCAAAAGTAAAATGTTTGAGAATTGTGCCGAATTTCAGATCAAGCCAGTGAGAGATGCAAATGTTACTGTGCACAGGGTGGCTCGTGGGTCCTGATGGGACAGAGACAACGAATCAATGAATGTTCCATCGACAGTCCTCCTTTATAGGAGGCAGAGGTTTGGACTAGAACCCCCGGAATGCTGGCATTTCCCTTCCCAATGCTCGTTTTCAGTGAAAGGCCCACTTTCATGGCAGGTGGGCTGGAGAAGGGAGGTTTTCATGACTCTTTATTCTTGGATTTATAATCTGACACGCTGTACGCACATGTGCTTGTCACAGGACTGTGTGAGGTGCCCACCACCATCCACGCATTGTCCAGCAGATGTTATAGCCATCAAGAGTGTTTTCTTCCTGTTCCAAAGGAAAACATTCTCTATTTTGGGATGTGGGATTTTTTTTTAAACCGATCTAAATAAACAAACAAAAATAGCGGTGGAGAGGTAGGGCTTACATGATCATAAGAAACCTGTGTAAATGAGGATCTAAGCCTGTTCCCTGACCCATAAACTGGGTTAGTAATTAGCTCCTGCAGTTTGTTGTCACAAAACCCGAGGTTAGGCTGAGGACTGTTTGGAAATCTTGAGCAATAGCAACATGGGATACCCAAACTTACGCTTACTGCAGTGCCTTGGTTGCCGCTCACAATGGGACCTGAGGGTCTGTGGCCACGGCAGAGGTCGCGTCCTGTAATTCTGCAAATGTGTAATTGCTGCAAGTAATTAGGCTCTATCTTGGTTGTCTAGTCCAGGCAAATCCAAAGCTGCTTGTAGGATTAGGTTTGCCTGCTTTCCTTCTCTTACCACATAAGCAAAGCTTCAGATATGGTAGCAGAGCATCCTCCAAGGGATGTCTCTGTGACCATGGGCACAAAGAGTTGGGACACCACCAGACTTACCCATGGACAGGGACTGGGTGAAGCCACCTGTGTGGAAGGCAGATGCAGAATAAAACAGCACCACTGCCACTGTTATAGCGAGGTTACCCTTAGAATGCTTACTGAACACTCCAAAAAGTTTTGGAACAACACGTGGAATTAATGAAAACGAGTTGAAAATTGCTAGAAACAACTTTGTAAGTCTTGCTCTTACTCTCAAAGAAGCCAATGGGAATTTGGATGTTTAGTTCTTTAGACTCTAAGTATGGAAGGAAAAAGCCCCTAAAATATCTTCATAGGTAGCCCCTATAAAAGCACAAGATTCAAAAGCATTCCTTCAGGAGATCAAGGACGGTCCAGCCTTTGAAGCCGGGAGGATTGGGAAATTTAAAGATCTTTGTGGCAATCATATTGTGCCATTAGAAATCTACCATTTGGAATTGTAAAGCATTTAAAAGGAATGATTCCAAATTCCACAGCTGTCTGGTGAGTGACATCTTGATGTGGCCTCGGGGGTAGGAAGAAGGTCATTGTTGGGAAAACAGTTAAAATGAACATTTTCCGAACAGATGCTGTAGATAATACTTTGATAAATGAGGTTAAAAACAAATAAAATAATCTGGGTGACTTTCAGAAAATAACAGACTGGCAAAACAAACAAACCAAACTCAAAACGCAAAGACAAGAAATAGGTGTGGGGTTGGTACTTAGAAAATGGTGATAGAAGACTGCTCAGAATAAAACGAACAGTAAACAGAGTCTGAAGCAGCAAGAGGAGGCAATTCTGCTGGTGAGGGGAGGTGATACATTTTTTTCTAACTGCACTACAATTTAGGAGAACTTCCATAACGCTCAACAGTTGGTTTTGATACACGAAAATATCTGACAGTCCATTTTTATTGCCTTTCTTCTTTTTTTCAAGCCATTCAAGCAGCTTAGCTGCTGACGAAAATACAAAAGCGTTGCATGTGCCTGGTAAGTGGATAATGAGAGCGACCCCCTCGGTTTAGTATCTTTGTCAGCAGAGTGTAGTGAGAAAAGTAAACAAACAGCATCGCTGCTGACAAACTGATATACGGAATTGTTTGTTTTCATAATTTTCAGCATAGGTATGAATAAAGGTCCTGATCCTGTGGCTGCTAAGTACCTGGTAGGGATGGCTGCTGGCTGGGCGCCCTTCGCTCTCACTAAGAGCTCCTTGTAGCTGTGGTTTGGAACTACACAGAATAGGGTCTGTTGGGATTATTTTCAAGGGAAGATTTTTCCTCGTCTTTTTACAGAACACATACCAAATAGTTGCTAGTTCTGACTTCTTCTGGCAGTCCTCTTATAGGTAAAACCAAATCAGTGCATATAAACTGAGGGGAAAAAAAGGAGAAAATTCACCCTTAAATTCAGCATAATCTTTTAATTTTATCCTCTTTAATCCTTTGATATTTTTTGTGCTTCTACTGCAGAAAAGCAATTTTGCTAATCACCTTTGTGCCAATCCCTGCATTCCTGACAATAGCGTGAACAGCTTCCATCAAAGTCTTTGATGTGGGAAAGACACACACACACATATAATCTGAAAACAATTCAGCTCCTTGGTTCTCAATGGTGAGCACTCTGCTTTAATAGAGTGCAAGTTCCGTGGAGGTTTCTAATCCTTTCTGCCAAACAGAAGAGACACAGTCAGGTAGCACACCTTATTCAGAAGTTAAAATAACATGTTACTTGCTCTCAGAGAAAATCAAAACAACTCAAGATCAAAAACAGATTCCGCCAACCTGAACGGGATAGACTTTCTACTCAGATAACTCTTGATCTAAGTGTGTAACAAGTAACCTGCTTTAATCCCTCAAAGCGATGGTGTTACAGATAAGTACTGTAGTAGCAGAGGAGGTGTCTTAAGTTTCAGAAATACACAAAAGCATTGGTTGGAAGGAAAAACAAAACAAAGAGCTGTCCACATGATTGTGTCTTTAGCTGGAAAGGTGTATTTGAGGGCACTGCAAAGAAGAATAAAACCCCTTGAAGACAGGAAAAGAAAAAAGAAAAAAGGAAGAAAAGACAGGCAGGTATCGAAATGGAATTTCTTCCAAGCTGGATTTCATTGACTTGCACTGTTGAAGCATAAGCTTTACAGGTGTCAGCCCTCATTTTCAGTTTACAAATCCTGCAAGCTATGATGCTGGAATGATCTGCTGCTTCAGCACAGAACCCCACTCTATTTTCTAGAGGTTCAGGGAGGTCATGAACCATGAAAGGATTGGAATCTTTGTAAGATTTGTGAAGGCTGTATTATTTATTGACCTATCCTGCACTGGGCACCTGCACTGACTTCATTATTATAGTATGACCATTGTATGGAAATTATCATGTTACACGTACAGTTTTAGAAATGCTTCCAAACCTTCTTTACTTCTTGCTCCTGCAGACAGCTACCTATGCACTTTGTTCCGTATTGCTGAGAAGACAAGTGCCATCTCAGCCCATGATGCACAGCACTGACAGCTCCACAGCAGTTGCAGCAGCTGAAACTGCACCTGAGAATTGTGTGGGGCTGCAGGTCCGTTCCTCTTGCAAAGAAAAAAAGTAACAGATCATAGTGTTTAGGGTGAAGAATAATTGTTGTTGCAATGTTGTAAGGCAATTGTCCACGCTACAAAATGTTATTACTTTTAAAAATATCATTGGTTTCTTCATAATATTGTTTGTGACACCTGTCTGGATGGGATTTGACCATCTGTATGATCACTGCTTGTAAACATGTTTCATCTTAGCCAAATCTTTCACAGTTATTTATACCTTGGGTCACAAAATGGAGAGGGGTAAGAAAGACCCTACTTCTGTGGACTTAATTATCATAACTATCATAATTATCATAATATGAGAACATATGGTTCTCATATTGGCACATGCTACACTGCACGTGGCACTTTGCAGACAGACTTCTTCCAACATGCACCAAGTACCTTCCTTGGTGAAGGGCTCAAGCACAAACAAGGCTCCTGTACACTGGCAAAATGGTGTCACGGAGTGCAAGGAGATTTCAGACATGGCAGATGTAGCACTTGTATACTAACAGAGCCTAAAATGAGAAGAGGCCCCTTTGACTGTCCAGTCTGATATACCGAGTTAGGACTCGCTAGATCAATTCCTGACTTTAAGTTTTAGTTGTTGTAGTCTAGTCAGTCTTAGGGGGAAAAAAGTCTGATATTGTTTAAAATAGCTTCCCTACAAAAACATGTTTTACTTATAGATTTGTTTCCCATCACCTTCTGTCAAGTGATCTTATCACTTTGTCCGCTAAACTGAAGGTCCTGGTATCACCAGATTCTTCTTCCTGTTTCAGTGCTCGTAAGGTATGATCACCTCACACCCTAACCTCTTTAGAAAGCTAAATAGACTGAGCACTTTGGTTCTCCCTATAAAACATGTTTGACAGTCCTGCAATCATTCTTACTGCTCTTCTTTGAAAACCCTCTAGTTTTTCAACATCCTTCTTGAAATGTTGGCTGGACAAATTATTTCCAAAGCCATCACAACAGCGTCAAAACCAGAGGTAAAACAACCTTCTGGCTCTTGTTTGTTTCCCAGCCCTTTGGTCACAGCACTGCAGAAGGAGCTCATGTTTAGCTGATTATTCATCTTAATGAAGTCTTTACGGAATTGCGGCTTTGCAGGATAGAGTTACATCCTTTCAGTGTGACCTACATTCTTTGTTCCTAGATGTGAGACTTCACATTTGACTTGATTGAAAAACGTATGATTTGATTATGCCTAAACTTAACATAAGGTTATGCAGCCATAAGCACCCTTGGCCTCTTCCCTGAGGCTTTGTGCCTTCTACAAAACTTTGCTAATAATGATTTCAGATTATTTTTTCAGGTCACTAATAAAAACATCAAATAATGTAGGATCCATATGCTGTCTCTGTGGAATCCCACTGGAGAAAGACCAACTTGATAATAAACCTTTCTTTACAATAACAATTTAAGACAGAAGAGTCAGTCAGCTTTTAACAAATTTAATGTTTCAGACATTGCCAAAGTCGATTACAAAAGAGGTACTTATAATTACATGCTTAAGATTAATGTCATCCAAAAAAAAAAAATACTGAATTCACATAAATTCTCCATAATCTTTTATTAAGTAATGTTTGTTCTATTACCTCCCTTTCAATTGGCCACTTAAGTCCTGTACCAGATGTGCTGTTATTTTACCTGAACTTAATCTGAAGTTGTGAGATTTTGAATTACTCTGACCATCTGATTCACTCATTAGAAATGTTGATAAAACATTTGCTGTCTTCTGATCCTCCAGAACCTCCTTGACTTCCAGGGTGCACTGAAACTCAGTGTAAATGGACCAGACAGTTGCTCAGCTGGCAGTTTTGAACCTCTCAAATACAAGGCCTCCAGAGCTGGTGATTTAGATATATGAATATTTGAGTGCTTGAGATTAAACAGATGAGATGACCTTCTGGAACAGGATGCAAGTAAGTGTATAAAAGGCCTGTCTACTATGGTAACCTCATTATATGCTGAAATTTATTTTCCAGCTCCACTGTGCAAAAGGACCTGTAGCATGTGGTTGGTAAACAATGCCTGTACAAAGAATTCTAGGTAGATGATTCACTTTTCATAATTTATATATTTTTTAATTCTGAGGCAGAAGTTTCCCTAAGTATTTCAGGCTTCTGTAGAGTGGAAAATACTGTAAGAAAGAATAATACAACATTATACTCATATTTTCCTGCTCCACAGTCTGTGGAGGGCTACTTTGCCATTTTGGACCAGGATCCTTCTGTGCTGTCAGTACTCCAGGCTCCTGTGGATGGCAACAATGACTCAGTTATTATGAACTGTTCTTCGTGGTGGTGTGCATATATGTGCACACATACATGTATGAAGTATGAGCACTTTTTCAGCCCCTGCTCCATGGAATGGATGGCACCAAAGAGTCTGAGTGACAAACCAGCCCTAAATCCTCCGCACCAAGGCCCTTTCTTTCGTAAGGAAGACGCTTTCTTTTAAGTGGCTCAGGGAATCTGGGAGTTGAGAACTGCAGTGTAACACCAGATGACCCCTGCTGTCATCTGGTGGGTGACAAGAACTACTGACTCTGCTCAAGGGTAATTAATGAGCAGTAATCACCTTGCTGTTCACCTTCCTTAGCAGGAGTGCTGCACCCAGCCAGGTGGTGGAGCAGATGCTCTGGTTACCAACGATCACCATTCTGGCCATTAATTATTCACGTTATTAATGAACAGATCAATAAGGTGACATTATTAATCCCTGCTATAAAGAATAATAACCCATGCACGGGCCGGTGGGGGGTGGGGGTCGGGTGGGGAAGGATCAGCTTCGTGGCGGATCGAGGTGGGGGTAGCCCCGGTGGCTCCCGTTAATGAATTAATTCCCTAACGACGGTGTCCCCCCCCCGACCGCCGCCGCCGCCTCCTCCCCCGGAGGGGGGCAGTGACAGGCAGCGGCTCCTGCCCCATGTGACTGGGGAGCGGCTGCCCCCGTCCATGGCTTGGCCTCCCCCGGGCAGCAGCAGCTCCGGCTCCCGGGGAGGAGGGGCAGGAGCTGCTGCTCCATGGGGAGGAAGAGCAGCCCCCGATCCCCCCAGGCGGAGGGGGGATCCCGGGCCGCCTCCCCCCCCTCCTCCTCCCCCTCCTCCCCGCTCTGGGCCTTACCCGAGGAGCTGCTGCTCCTCATCTGCTCCTACCTGGACGTGCAGGCCTTGGGCCGCCTGGGCCAGGTCTGCCGCCGCCTGCGCTTCCTCAGTAGCCGCGATCTCCTCTGGAAGCGCATAGCCCGCGGGTGCCTCAATTCCGGCTTCACCCAGCTCGGCACCGACCTGTAAGCTCGGCCTCCGCGGCGGAAGGGCGGGGGGAGGCGGCCGCGGCGGCTAGGAAAGGCCGGGGATGCTGCGGCCTAGCTGGTTGCTAAGGGGCGTGCTGCGCTCCTGGCGTAGTCGCTAAGGGGGGCTCCCTGCCGCCGTAAGGGGGAGGAGGGAAGAGGGGCGCTATTCTCGAAGCGCGGCTGCGCCGTCTTTACTCTGCTCCAAGAGGGGCGGCGAGCGCCGGGGCCGCCCTGCCAGGGGAGGGACTGCGCGCGGCGGCCCCGGGTCTGCGCGGGGCGGCGGGGTCTGAGCCCGGCTGTGCCCAGAAGGGCTGAGGGGTGTGGGGAAGCGCTTCCTGTTCCCGCGAGAGCGTAGCGGGGGCTCGCTAAGCACCAGGCCCGGCAGGAGCAGCTCTCAGATTCTGGAGCTCGAGGGCCTCTCCGAATGAGCTCAGTTCTCCAGAGACCCCCGAGGCCCGACGCGGTGTCTGCGCTCGGGGAGGTGGGCTGTCCCGCACAGCTCCCGAGCAGCACTCTGCCTTGCCTGTGTCTGCCAGAGCCTCAAAGATGCCTCAGAAAAGTGGCTGTGAGGGAGCAAAATCTGGGCTGGCGGCTGAGGAAAGGCCTGGAGGATGTGCCTAGATGTGCTATTAGACGTACAAAGCTTGGTAGTTATGCTGTGTGTGACACCAGTGTCTTTCTTGAAGTGCTTTGGGGCTTTCGGCCTTGATGGCACTTGGTAAGAACCCACAGGTTGCGTTTCCTCTCTCCATTTGCTGGCACGCAGAACGCCACTCGGAGGCAGCCACACCACATGGGCTTCCCTTGCTACCTCAGGGATCCCAAGAGGGAGTTTGTGTGCTTTAGGCTCTCTGAATCGCTTCCTGTGTTTCCCTATAGCTGCCAGCCTGAGATCCAGGATCTTGTTTCTTATCCAGGAATGCAGTATTGTTGCCCTAAACACTGTTGACATTAATCGTAAAGGATGTTTGAAGCCTGTTTCGCTGTCTCATAGTACTACCTTGTCAGTAGCACAAGCACAGAGAAGCAGCTGTGGCCCCTCCTCTTAGGAGCAGGACTTCAGCGGTGCTAAAAATCTCTGTTGGGTCTTCAGGCCAGGACTTTAACCCAGTCAGTTTTTGTGGATTTAGGCCTATAGCCAATGGATGCTGCAGCCAAAGACTGGGCTTGGAAAGTTAACCACAGTTCCCTAGGAGGTAAGCAGGAGTAAGTGCTGCAGAATGGTTATGCGTAGGACTCTGTCTACCATGATATATGATTTTGTCTTCTGAGGAAATGAAGTTCTGTATTTTTCATTAAGAATAAGGTGATACTATGCTGCTTCGGCTGCAGGAGGGATCAGGTGTACAGCGGAGCAGGTGCAGCACATGTAAGGACCACCACTTCCCCCTGCAGAGGAATGTGGGTCTATAAACAGCTACAGAAGAAGTTTGTTAGGTCAGAGAGTTTAAGTGAAGGGAAGGGTGCTTGAGTGTCATGAGCTCCCAGGGATTTCAGTGCTGTTAGATTCACTATGAACAGAGTTGCTTTGGTTAGTTGTTTTGTTTTGTTTTGTTAGTCATTCTAGGATGTGCTTTTGTGCTGAGCCCTATTTTCAAATTTTCTTTGGACTCTAGTACAGAGCGTTGCTTTTTGCATTGGTCAGCACTGCCTTGGTCCTAGGGAGTTCAATCACCAGCAATGCACTGTGGCATTATGATCTGGTCATGTAGGATCCTTGAGATATCCCAGAGAATGAATCTTTTAATTACTTTTAACTTCATGGAAGGCTCATGCAATCTTCAGTTCTTTGAAATAGATAGTGTGCCAGTTCTTTTGGACAATACCTGAAAGCCAAACACTTGTGTTCCCTGTGAGGACATCCAGCATCTGGGGGAAGTTTCAAGAGTCTTGCTCCAGTGAGTCTGACAGTTCTGGCAAAAGATAAAAGACAAGGACATATCTTGATGTGGGGGGGTCTGAGTATCTGTACATCTCCAAAAGAATGGCAGTAAATGCATGTGTTGGGTTGTGGTACAGTTATAAAGTCTGTACTTAGCTGATGAAGAGTTTAATAGCCTGTGTGGCAGCTTGAGGGTTTTAAATAGCCATGTCTTTTTTATACTGCCTGTGCCTCATGTGTGTCTCCAAGATCAAGAGCAATCTCCACTATTGCTCTTATTGCAACTGAAGGGTGAAGATTTGAGGAGAGGGGTTATATTTTATTTGACTAACCAATGTAAGTTGGGGAGGGGAGCTAGGTAAGCTTGTAGGCACACAGCCTTTCTTCCTGAGAGTAATTCTGAATAAGAAACTGGTAGGTTGCTCACTGAAGATTAAATTTGAGCCAAGCAGGTGTTTAAGCTAGAATATCATTAGGTAAATAGAATGATGGTGAAGATAATGGGTAGTTGGACCTTCTTGACAGCTGTGCTTTCTTAATCACACAGAGTCAGTCTTGAGCATGTCATGCTTGGCTATGGCTTGCTCAAGAGCTGAGGCTTCTGTTGCACATTTTGGATAACACTGCATGAGGCAAACACTGTTTTTTACTTTCAAGAGGTATTTGTGCAATTCTGTCTGCAATCAAGAAAGCAAAGGCTGGAACGGTTTGTGGTAAATGTACTTAATGAAATAATGTGCATGGTTCTAACATTAGATCTTAGACTGATGGTCCCTGAGAGGCTGGCATAAGTTAAAAACTAGTCTAGGGAGTTCTTACTGCTTAAACAAAAAAAATCTCAGAACTAGTTTGATCATTTCTGCTGTTAAATGGCTTTTGATAAGCCATCTGTTAATGCTTTGTAAATAGAGATAAATTTGAGCTTAGAGTATAAGATAGCTGTGAAACTTATCCCCCCTCCTCCACTTCCCCATTTTTTAAAGACTGATTAACTTGAAAATGACACCATTTCTTTAAAATGTTGTTTCTGTTAGGTATATCTTCAGGTAATTGTAACAGGAAGATCAGAGGAAGCAGGCTTTAGCTTGTGTGTGAAACAACCGTTTGCACAGTGAGCTTGCGTACAAGAATTTTTCGTGCCCAATTAGGGAAGAGAGAACATTTATTAGAAACTGGTTGCAAAACCCTAGCTGTAGAGCAGCATGGGAAAGAAAAAGTATCGTACCTAAAACAATTTGACTTAACTTTTAAGATTACCCTCTTCCCATCTTGGCTATCCACTTTTACCGGCTATTTTTATCTCAGCACATATACTTAGGCTTAAACAGTGTTCAATTGATTGGCTAATGTTGTCAAAGGGAGATATGAACTTAATCCTAGGCATGAGTTGTTATGCTGAAAAGCATATTCACAACATTGACAAGCCTCTCCTATTTGCCCTTTCTGATAGATTCAGCTAATGAGGAGCTGTGTGTGTAAGTGAAGTGAAGTATTTGAGGTATTGTTTCAATCATGCACATACAAAGACGAAAGAAATTTGCTTTGTGCCATGTTTCCATCGTCTTCATTCCTCAGCAGGGGAATCACTAGACCTGCACCAATTGAGTTAGTGTATATTAGGGATAGCAGGGCCTGACTTGGAAAGGTTCTTAAGTACATTCTTGGTGTTGAAAACATACTTTTTCTTCTTTGAATCAGGAGTAAGTAAATGCTTAATAGAATATTGTGTTACTGTTTTGGAAGTCTGCAGTGGGTTTGGATGTATGTGGTTCTTGGCACCTGTCTCTATGTCAGGCTGCCTTTTGCTCTGTGTAGTTGTGTTAATTTTATGTGTAGACCTGTACTGCAATAAGACTTTGTTATGGGCATGGTAAAAAGATAGTCCCCACACAGAAGAGTTTTGCTCCACTCAGTGACAGGAGCTGCTCAGGCAAGAGTCAAGACCTGTCTTTATGACGTAAGGTGAGTGGAGCATTTTTCTTCCAAAAATGCATGGCAGCATTTCACAGAAGAATACGGCTTAATAATTCTTTTTGCAGCTAAACCATAGCTGAGCAGTAGCACAAAGCCTCTGGGGTTTCTGGTGAGTATAGTGATTTTACAGTTGTGTCTGGTAGCCTGTGTCTGTTTTGCCAGCTGTTGTACAGGCCCAGCAAGAGCAGTCTCTGCCCAGAAGAGCTTGTTGCCTAAATAGACAGAGTAAACAAGGGCTGGGAGGGCAGCGAGGCACGGAGATGTGAACCAAGCTGCCCTCTGTGCAGCAGGTCAGTGTCAGAGCCAGGAATAGAAGAGGGTGCTGTGAGCCCTCAGCCAGTGCCTGCCTTCTGGACCACCTTGGACTGGAGAAACTGGAGAGCCAGAGAGCTCGTTGCAAGGTGGTTCTTTAAATAAAGCCTGGAAGAAAGGAATAAAGTTGCAGCTGGGCTAAACTTATTTCCTCTTTGTTACAAAGGAATTTTAAAGGGCAAGTTAAAAGTTGCAACCTAAGTAGCTTGACAGTGTGCTCTTTGTAATACATTAATAGCTGTTGTCAAAATACAGAAACATTCTGCTACATGTTTTCTCTCTCCCATCTCTCATCCTGCCTTGCCCACTAGCACTGTCAGGTCTTCTCCAGACCAGAAAAATAGATTAGTTAATGGGGGACTTTATTGTCTTAGAGTATTTAAGAACTAGTGTAAGCATTTCTGTGAGTTAATAAAGGCAGTGTTTTCTACAGATCTTGGAAAAATATATACACCTGCAGGAGCAGGAAATGGCCAATCTATGCAAGTCAAATCCAAATGCAAACTGCAGCAATCATTGGAGACCTCTGCCTTCAGTACTGGAGGGGGAGGGAGTGAGGCAGCATGGAAAGCTCCTTCCATTTCCTTCATCTTTTAAGAGCTGTTTTGCCATCTTTAAGTCAGAACTGAAGTAGGCGATGAGCTGGTGCAGACAGTGCACAGGGGAACTCTCTAGGGAGGATACTGCAATAACAGCTAAAGCCTGGAAGAGGGCACACAGCTATTGCTTTGTGCTGGAAAAGTCTGTGCGTTTTAGGAACGCCTGTTAGATTCTTACTGTCTTAAACTACCACTTCTGGGCAGCCAGAATGCCAAAGTTATCGAAACAATTTCTTGATGTGGGAATGGGAAATTGTAAGGGGCCTGCGTACCCTCCCTTTACAATCTTCACAAGTTCAAAGCAGCAGAAGAATTTTATCTAGTTCAGGGCTTTGGAAATGTATGCTGTGCCTATTGCTGTTGTTCCTGTAAGCAGCATGAGTGAAATAACTATGTGCTATTTCACTCTGTACCAATATTACCTTGACAGTCTGCTCTTTCAATTCAGAACGTACATGATGGCTATTGAGGAGCTGCAGGTTTGCTCGGATCTTCCTGGGCTATTAATTTTTTAAGCAGCCTAGATTTCAGCTCCAAATGGACTACATGGGTCCTTGAGAGCAGCATTATCCTGCCTGGAGTTTCTATCTGAGTTCCCATTGCGGGGTAGGGGATCATCAGTGAGGGAGGAGGGATCTGATGGCAGTGATCTGCCTCCGAGCAGGTGATGATAGGTGGGGATTTTTTTGGAAGTCTCTGTGAGGATGCCTGTCTTTGCTGCGTGTACAGAAACTCTATTCTGATTAGAAGTTTCTGGCTTCTTCATGCAGGTGGATCGTTCACAGGATCTGTGAGGCTGTGTAGCCTGCTTGCACTGCCTGCTAATGTCTGACCGAGGTAGCTTAGTGGCACCACTGGAGGCAAGGAGCAGTGAGAGAAGTCAGTAGAGCTGTCTTCCATCTTGGTGTTGCTTGAACCCACGTCACATAGGAGGGGGTTGAGTGCAGAAGACAGACTGAACCTGGCGGTAAGCTAAAAATGGGCCATGTGCTAAAGGAATTCAGGTGGAATTTTTATGCTGGAAGAGCTGTACTGAAAGCACGCCAACTTCTTGAGGACAGCAACAGGAGCTCCTGACATAAATAGCTTTTCCCTCTTGGCTGTCTGTTGGTGGGCCATGACTTGCAAATGCATGGAGACCCTGCCACTCAACAGGTGTGTCCCGATTACACAAATAAGTGCAGTTGGTCCCTGTGTTAGCCATCTCTGCCACAGGGCCAAGGTTGAAAGGGGGGCTTAGCCACTATGACCTATTTGTTCCTCTGTATGACCCTTCCAGTCAGGCTGGAGGCAGGCTGGTGATGGCTTTTATGCAGACAGCAGATTTTCTCCGTAGAAGAGATTGAGTCTCTGCAGCAGGTCTCTGCAGACTTGCATTTCCAGATGAGCTCTTCAGCACTGAAAATGTAGCAAAATGCAAAGGACTTCAGTGGGTTAGGACGCTCCATGCAGCTGGGAAAATATACAGTATGACATATTGGTGTTACCTTCTGTAACGTGGTATTTGTTGTTGCAGGCACCATTGTTTTGGCACATGCTGAAATTGTAGACGGTCAATAGGATTCTCCCTGAGATGCAGTAAAACACAGAAACTCTTGCTATTGCAGAAATGCCATTTCTAGTGGCAAAAGAGTTCGTCTGTGGAGGGAATCGTTGAAGGCAAAAGCTGCTGGAGGGGAAGCTTTAGGAGGAGATATGCTTAATCTCTAGTTGAGTGATTCCTTCTTTTGCAGCTTTTTGGGGGGACCAGGCCAGCAACTGCCATGGTGGCTGAGGTCAGTGGTGCTGGGGGAGGATAGTCCCAGTCTCTCACTTCAGCAGCTGGGAAGTGAACTCCTGAAGGAGTATTGTATTTCTTCTGGTAACTCTGCCAAGAAAGAGAGGAAATCGATAATTTAAGCAAAATACTTACACTTTTTTTTTTTTTTTTTTGGAGAGTTGGGTGAAGTAGGAAGAGGGAAATGAAAATTCCTTTATAGTGGGTTGGTTGGGATGACTTTTATCCTGGAACTCTCTCTCACTCTGTGACGAATGTTCAGCTTCCCTTTCATAGTGAAACAAAGACTTTCTAAAGGAAACTTCCACCAGGAACACATGCAATTGGAAGCATGCATTAGCTTAGATCATATGTTGCACCACATGGTTTGGAATCCTGATTGAGCACTTTTGAATTAAAAATAAATAAATAAATAAATTAAAAAGATAGCCATATATGTTCCAGATCATGTGACTTTTTATAGGCTGTTAATAGTAGTCACCCTTAGCACAGGTGATAAAATGATGCACTCCGAACATTGCTTGGGTTTTAAGAGCATTTTGCTCAGATTTCACTAGATTTTTACATCACAATGCTCACTTCATTGTGTGTTTTCTGTCATCCTTCTAGGATGCTGGGCTGCACTTCACTTGCACTCTGATGCAGCACTATGTTGTTCCTAGTGAAAATACTAGTCCTTCCTCAGTGAGTTAGCCTCCTGCAGTCTTGAAGTTCACTGTTGGATGGTTTCTATGAGAACTCGAATGCTACGATCTTGATTTCACAGAACACTTAAGCGTGTATTGAATACCAGCTGACATTTTGCAGGACTGCATACTAAGAAAGGTCAAGTTATTCACTGGCTGTGGATTGTGGTCCCTCCACAACATCTTCTTTGTGAGGTGGGTTAGCCTTGTTAATCTTCAATTGTTCAATCCAGTTGCTGAAGTGGAAGGTACTTGGTTACGTCAACCACTTGGTATAGATGTGTGGTGACTGTCGATTGTCTCAGGTCATCATGGAGAAATTCTTAGATTTACACATAGTTCTTGTAGGGGAGAAAAGGAATATATATTTTTTGTTGTTGTTGTTATCATGTGATTAAATTTATATAGTGACACCCTTTTTAGCTTTCCAAGATTTGAGAATTGCTCTAGTGCACTGATGGTGTTGCTTGTCACCTTTGCTGATGTATTCTTGGAGTTGCTGTTGAAGAAACAGATTAAATTGGATGTCAGCACTTGATTCCATCGCTGGCCTCGGTTTGACTTCCTTCTTGGTACAGGGGAGCAAATGTCTCCGACCAACACTGAAAGTCATTGCAGTTTCGTCTCTGCTGCCATGGAATTGGCAAAGGAACGTATCGGTCCAACTTTTACATCTCCCTTCTCATGGCCTTCATGTGTTCTGTCCTACCTCCTGCTTCTATTTTGAATAAATGGAAATATATGGAGTATGTGGATGCTTCTAATACATGTTTAAATTAAATTAATTGAGAATTGTTGTACAGAGAAGGCAGACTGGGTGAACAGTACGTCTATTAACAGTAACCCCCCCCCCCCCCCCTCTCCACCCCGAAACAAACAACCCACTCCCAAAGAAATAACACAAAGAGCCCCACTGTTGACAAATAGTCCTTCCCCTCAACTCTCCTGGCCTTTTCTAACAAGAACTGTTGATGTGCACGGAAGAGCAGAGTGTCTGTTCCAGGAGTAACTACAATAGTGAACTGATAGTGTGGGCCAAGCCAGCATGGAATATTCTCTTCTGAAATTTCTCTTTCAGTGGTAGAAGGATCAAGGTCTGCTGCCCACCCCAGGCTAAGAAAGTGACCAGCTTTTTAAGCTGAAGGCTTCTTTTTTGACCTTGGATTCACCTTTTTTTTTTTTTTCTTTTTTTTTTTTGAACTGTGGAAATTGCATCTAGTCTTCGTAGGGTTTGTGCGCTGAGCTCAGGATATCTGGCTGGGCCAGTGTGTGTTGGGGGGTTGTGGCATGAGTGCGTTTTCCATCACCATGAAAGCTAGTGACTTTAAATCTGTACGTGGGGAGAACTTAACTGAGGGCTGAGCATAGGGAGGAGAAGAGTTTTGGAGTAATGAATGGAACTGGATGTAGGCGGAGAGCCTGAATTCTGTCTGGGAGAGTAATAAGCAATGAGGCGACTGCTGGACCTGACCTGACTTCTCAGTGCTGTGCATTCCTCGTCTCAGATGCTGTATGGCCCCACAAGC
Source organism: Numida meleagris (assembly GCF_002078875.1). Taxonomy (NCBI): domain Eukaryota; kingdom Metazoa; phylum Chordata; class Aves; order Galliformes; family Numididae; genus Numida; species Numida meleagris. Next base: position 12,959,706 of record NC_034413.1, on the reverse strand, counting down.
CCCTGCAAGTGCTCTCCTTAAATGGAATTCCTCTTCTTGCAGCCTAGGCTAACTCTAGAGATTTAATTTTATTCCCTTTTTTTTTTTTTAAAGGTTAAGAGAAATAAAGAGCTTGTAGCTTCCTAAATTCACTTTCATTTGGTGTGGCGCTACCGATCATAAACCTATAGTTGCACAGGTGTCTAAGGGCCGAAGATCTTTTCTGTGTGTGGTTTCTGTTTTTGTTTAAAATGGGTCAAATGCCCAGGAATGCAGTCAAATTATAATGGTGACTAAGTGCCGGAAAGCATAGAAAAGGGGAGGGAAAGGTGAAGAGAAAAAAAAAAAAGAGCCTAAAGAGCCTGAGGCTATGGAAGGAAGGCTGGGAAAATGAGAATCTGGCCAAGCCCCAAGGCCAGGTTAGAGATTCCTACACCCATTAACAACCACAGGAGATGTTTATTTACAGAGAGCTAATCTTTGTTTTAAAAATGACAGAGTACCCAAAAATGGAATTGTGTTGGGGGCATGGTAGAGATGTGAAGAGGAGCTGGTCCTGGCTGGGCACCAGTCTCCATCTATCAACGGTCTAAGGATCTTCCTTTCATCCCAAGTGGTTGGGAACTTTCATAGCTGAGAAATGCATGAAAAGGGAAAAAAACTCAATTTGTAATCTAGAAAATGGCTCACAATGCCCAGTTACAAAGGATAATTTCAAGAATGTCTTTTTTTTTTTTTTTTACTCGTCCTTTCCACCTTAGCAGCTCCACCAATTATATTGAATAGTTAAGACTATGATGTGTTGCTTTTATTTAAATCTTTTTTAAATTAACTCTAGATCATGAAGGCAAAGCAGATATTGAACAGCTGCTTCAACTGGGTAATTTCATGTACTCACTAAAGTGGATCCCAGGTGTCTGTGGTACTTACCTTTTATAATTTTTTGAACTCTGTTGATCTTGGCTTGTTCCAATAATTTTGATTTGTATCCCAGTGACTGGGTATGACTCTCTCTCTTAGCAACCTTGAGTAACTTTAACTAGAAGTAGGGAGTTTCCCAGCAACCAGGTGGAATTCTTAGTCTTTTGGTGAGCTACTGCAAATGATGGCCTATCTTACTTGCGGTGTGTGTGCACTGGGTGGTTATATAGAGGAATGAATTTTGCTTTTAGTCTGAACCTATGTTGATTTCTAATTACTGTATCTGGTTATGTAATTGTCAGGCAGATAAGGGTCTGGAGCAGTTTCTTTACTGCTCTTCTGACTGGACACTCTTCTAGCTTCTAGTTTCAGTATTCTTCTGACTGTAGTTTCCTCTATCTGTTCTTGTATGTTGCTGTCCTTATCCTAACTGGCTTTCTTTAGTCTCCATTAGAAAAGTGGTGTCCTGTTTCTTTGGGCATTCTGGTAATTTCCTTGTGTGTAGTCTTGATCACATTTCATTTTAACTTCTATCTGTGTACCAGATCAGTTCTTGATCAGATCTAAAGCCTGTACAATAGTGATCATCAGGGATGGCTTTCTTTGTTGATGAACATCCACTCTGCTCAGCATTCCTTTCTCATCAACTTTCATAAGTTCATTTTCTTTAGTGTGGCTCTGGCACCATCAATGTTTACAAGCTCATCATTTGTGGAACCAGAGTGAGTACTTACCTGTGACCAGCTCGGGTGTATTTGTGCTCTGTGTAGCGTCAGTCATGATTGCTAACCTCATCTCTCCTCCTTTGTCTGCAGAGCACCTGGCATTCCAGTGAAGGAAAGGGTGAAAGTCTCTCAGAACTGGAGGCACGGACGCTGCCGGAGGGAAACAGTCCTGAAATGGAAATGCAAGCAAGTGGCTCCATTCTCTTCTACTTGGTTCTGCCCGTTGCTGAGGGGCCTTGAGTTTGCCTCTGTGCCCCAAAATGAGATGTTTCATGCTCCTTCTGATCCATGGGGTTTTACAAGCGATGTCCCTAGCCTATTTTGGATGTTGCTGGCTAGCTGGATGTGGGGTAACTGTAGTTGTCTTACCCTAGGGTTTCACACTGAGTTAATAGAATCATAGAATGGCTTGGGTTGGAAGGGACCTCAGAGATCATCTAGTTCCACCCCTCCTTCTGTGGGCAGGGGTGCCAACCATTAAATCAGGCACTAGATCAGGTTGTCCAGGGCCCCATCCAACCTGGCCTTGAACACCTCCAGGGATGGGGCATCCAGTTGAGGGTTCCTCTCAATAAAAGCCTGAGTTTGGCATTGCTCTGATCTGTACAGTTCTGGTTGGATTTAGTAATGTTGCCTTCAGACTCCAAACTATCGTGTGCTTGTCTATTGCTGTATACCATCAGGAGTTTTCTGCCCTGCTCTGACAATGAGCATACCTTGATCCCAGACATGGACTTACGTGTCTCCTCAAAATGCTTGTTTTGTCTCCAGTGCTTTATCTTTGCTCTGGATTTGAACATACAAATCTAAAATGCTAATTGCCATTCTTCTACTTTGTGTTTCTTCTTTCTTCTGTTTTATGCTTCCCTCTTTCACTAACAAAATGGATATTTGACGTTAATGAGAGGAGGTTGTTGTTAAAGCTTTTCTTGCAAAGGCATACTCAGCTTTCAAAGCAAAGTCTGAGATGTGTCTCTTATCTGAACAGCACATCTAAATTTTCAGCTTTCACATCATCAGACAGAAGGAAAAATGAGAAGAACTATGGTTTGTTAGCTGCTGAAGAACAGGGACCTGCTACTGAGCTTTCATGCCTTTTTGTGCTGTGTAGATTGAAGTGGTGGATAATGTGCCACTGCTTGTCTGAAGTCCTGGGAACAGCTGTAATGAGCAGAGTGGTTCTTGGTGCAGGTTGTATACCTGCCTTTGAAGTGCTTGTGACCATCTGTGAAGACAGGCTCTCTGGTTGTTAGAGATCATTACTAAACCAGCTTCCCAAATGAAAATGCAAGGACTGATTTAATAAGGCCACCATCCAAACTGCATCCTCTAATTTTCATTTATCCTGCTTTCAAATTTGCTACTCCTCCTTATGAAAAACCCATAGAAAAGGGTAAAAAGCTAAACTGCGGCAGGAGGAGAGCCACAGAAACTGGCTGTAGGCTGGGGAAGCTGGATATTCACTTGCTTTTAGAGGACTGCGTGGGAGTGGAGGAAATAAAAGGAAATCAAAGCCTGCCTCAAACCAAAGCTGCTGCTCCAAAGATGCCTCTTATTTTTTCCATGCATATGACCAAATCCCAAATAACCTGTGCTCAATTTCTTTGTCCCTGTGACAAGCTTCTTATTGGAGATGAATACGGGCAAGCAGGAACCTTCTATCTAGTAATCTACAGTGTTCTCTTGCTTGCTTCTAGTCCCTCATTGTGATGATTTGAGGTGCAGCTGTGTGTAATGCCTCTGCTAACACAGCAAATCATGACCTCTGAGAATGAATGATCTGCAAAAAAGAGAGAGACCTGTTTTTATGCTTTCAAAACAGCTTTTCTGAATAGTTTGAAAGCTGAAAGGCTGTTCTGTGGAAAGGCTCTGGTTTTGCTCAACATTTTCGTGGGGATTGGTATGCTTGGCAATGACTGTGCAGACTGGAGACAATTTCACACATCAGTGCCACGTGATGTGAGCCCCATATCTCTTTGTATCTGGCCCCGTATCCAGAAGGCCTATGTGTTGATTCATTGGAGGTGACACAAAAAGCAAGATCTCCAACAAAGAGCTCACTGCCTACATGTACATTGTAGACTGTTCTATTTTCTTTATTTTGATATTGTTTCAAGAATAAATGAATGTGTTGTGATGAAAGAATTGATTCAGACATTACTTGAGTGTCTTCTTCTCTATCTTGATCTCCCAGGAATTGAAGCATATTTTCCACTTCTGATTTCGATCTTCAAAATAATTTGGAACAGCTCCTTTAGCAGTCGACTGCACTTATGCCTGGAACCCCATGTAGGAAATTGTCACTGTCCCATAAATAGCAAGAGGCAGAAGAGGTATATGGGCTCATCTGAGAGGTGGGCAACATAAATCAAGAGAGACTGCTCTGCAGTTGCTTTCAACTCAGTAGTGGAAGAGGTGTGAATGTAGAAAAATACCTCCTCTTCTTGAGGAGCACAAAGTTTCTGGACACCCTCAGGCTTTGTGTACTATGTAGTAGATGAAGGACTTCATGGGATGACATGTTATTTGATGTGACCAGTTCCTCTGCTGAGATGCATAAGAAACAGTGGCAGCTTTGTGTTCTTTGCTGACCATCAACAAATAATGTGGACAATCAGGACTGTTTGCGCCAAGAGCTTCATACTGAAAGGCCTCTTAGAAATGTTTGACATAGCTCACACAAGCCTGATAGTCTAGTTTCTTAAAAAGTACAGGGCCCATGAAGAGGGGTCAGGGAGCCTTAAGTATTTCCTATCTAAACTCACTAGAGTCTTGGCAATCTTCAGAGATTCCACGCTTCGTTTTCCTCAGCTCTCAGTTAGAAAAATGCCAGCAGTGTGATCTGCTTTGTATGTTGCTAAAGAAATATCACTTCTTTGCTGTCCTGCATTAAGCCCTGCTTTTATATGTAACCAGCAGCTCCAACTTCACGATTTTCTTTAGTTTATGTATGCATTATTATTATTACTATTATTATTAACTTGTGTGTGTTTGTTTTTCTCAATCCCTCAACCTGATGCCTGTTTGCAGTTTGATGCCGTGGATGGAGCTGGATGGCCAGTATCTCTACCTGTCTCAAGCCGAGAACATCCAGGCCTACCAACTCTGTCCAGATGGTACAGGTTTGCAGCGTCACCCTCAGGCTATCTTCTCTGGCCACCAGGAGGACGTATGTCGCTTTGTTCTTGTCAACTCCCACATCGTCAGTGGAGGGGGGTAAGTTGGGTCAGTGGTGGGAACCCACGGAGCATGGTAGTGAAGCTGGAAAGGCTTTGTGTAACTCCAGCCCAGAGCAGACAAGTCAATCTTGATAACAATGTGTTTATGCTTGGCTGTATTCAGCTCCTGCTGCTTCAACTCTTATGATTTGGTTCTGTCCTGAAAATGTTCTGCTGTGTGTAGAGCCACAGAGTCCTGACTGATCTGCAGGTTTCATTTCCTTTCCCTGTTACAATCAGGGTATAATGTGTTCTAACGCTCAGAACTTCTGGTTAACTGAGGCTACAGTTGTGCATAAATCTTGCTAGACACAAGCCAGTCTTTATTAGACCTACTGATATAATTGTGGAGAGGGGGAAAACTGCCAAGCGTTCCAGCACACGCACACTTCTCCAATTAATTTTGCATTTGGCTGGCCTTTTTCAATTATAGCAAATGACAGAACTGTTATATATAAAGTTTTAGCTGTTAATGTACTTCAGCACAGAATTGAGAGATGCAGGCATGGCTGGCTGCCCTGGATGCCTTCACACTCTCCCCTATGAACTGTAGACTAAAATTCAGGTCAAAATGAAGGCATGCATTTAAAATCCCAGTTATTGTATTGGTTGAAAAAAGTCTAAGTATCATTATAGGTAATTCAAAACACAGTACCTTGCATTGCTGCTCTGAAATGAATGAAAAGCTGAGGCTCTGACGTGGCAGAGAATGACCTCTCGTTTGTTCCCTTATTCTGTGCATTCAGCATCCAGCCAAGACTTTGGACAGCTAAAACCAGGAGAGGGAAAGCAGGAGAAGGCTGCTCTGTTAGTTTCTGCAGTTTAACACAAAGTGGTGGGTGGAAGGTTGGCCAGGAAAATTGTCATGTGCAGCAGATCAGACTTTGAATGGCCGTTGTGTAGTCCAGATAGGATTTTGAGAGAACACGCGATGTGTGAGAAGTGGAGGGTTAATAATGCTGTTTGAATTTCTGCTCCCATGAGAGATCAGTGCTAGTCTTTTAGTGGCATTGCCAAGCATTAATGGAAGGTACGTGGCTAGCCAGAGGAGAATGTGGCTTATACAGACTCTCTGCCTGGGGATGTATTTTTCAGAGATGGAAATATTGTCATTCACAAGATCCACGGCTCCTACAGCGTCAAGTTCTCTGCACACGAACAAGAGGTGAACTGTGTGGACTTCCAAGGTGGCCTCATTGTCAGTGGCTCCCGGGATAGAACAGCAAAGGTGAGCAGAGATGTTCCGGCTGCTGCAGGTGCTGCTGCAGAGGTGACCTCAGAAGTCTTGTGCCATGATCATCTAAGTGTCAACAAAACTGTTGTGAGCCCTGGCTTGTGTATCTGCAGGTGGAGCGCTGGGTATCCTGGAATAGGCTCATGTCTCTGCAGAGATGCCTGCTGTGCCAAGTTTTTGGAAAGACTTAGCAGTAGCTTAGTATATCAGCTACTAATTTAAACTGGAAGTACAGAAGAAGACACCTAATGTTTTTATTCTTTCGTTGTACATTTGTCTAACACTGTAGAGGAAATCCTCGCCAATTAGTCTGAAATTTTCCAGGTGTATCTCTAGCACATCCTTGCTTTGTGATGTAGTGCTACTTCACACACTCTCTGTTATATTTTTAATCTCTTTCAGACGTAGCATGTTGTCATTTCCAGCTCTGTGGGGTTGTAGTTTGTTTTATAATTCTTTTATTTTTCATGGTTCTTAGTTTGCAAATTGGGAGTGAAATTAGGCTATAAATGCCACCAGCTCCCCCTTTTCTGTTACAATTGTTATCACTCAATCCTGTCATGTAATTGTTTCATTTTCAGACAAGATCTTGTTGATTCTTGTCCTGGATCCGATTGGCACTGTTGTGTTCCTGCATGGACCTGGCAAGTTGTTCGGAGCTGTAACCAGCTCTGTTTTAGTAGTTAGGAAACTTCACAGAGTGGTTTCACCCGTGTCCTGCTAGCACAGTGCAGTATCTGTAGCATCTTCACAGTCTCTCATTTTATTGTTAGTAGCGAATGCTGTGTGATGAATGTTTTGGCTGTTGCTCGGTGCAGGATGCTGGATACTCTTGATCCCTGGTACATATCGTAGACCATTAATGGAGTTAAGAGGAAAAACTGCTATTCCTGTTTTATGAGAGGGGAAGATGGGGCAAAGGAAGACCTAACTGTCTATTTGAAGGTTTTTTTGGAAGTATGTGATAATTAACTATCCGGCAAGGCTGCTCAACAATGCTACCCTATCTATTCTAGCTGGTCCCTCTGTATGAGTGTACTCCTGGGTAAAATTGCCCTCAAGCAGACCAGCATTCAGATGCAGAAGGTCTGAGGTGCTACTTGGTTCCGGGGAGCAAGGCCTTGATACTACTTTGTCTGACATTTAAGCAGGGCTGCTTCTCTGTTCTGTGGAACCTCTTTGCTGGAAGAGTGCCTTCTTGGTGCCTCTCTGGCAGTTGGAGGGCAGACCTCCCCTGACCTTGGGAACAAATTCCTGAAGGCCAGGGCGAAATTTAAGTCTCTTTTTCTTGGAGCTAGTGTGAGATCTTGCCCACCCAGTGCTCCCTGGAGGATAGGCTCTCGGGATGTTCACCTTTTATTTTTTATTATCTCTTGTGTTGGCTGCCTTGTTTGCATGAATGAGACTCTTGGAGGGTGGAAGGGAATCCCTACTAGCCTTTTAAAGGGGCTCTAAGTGTCTAAGCTATTGAGGGCTCTGCTGAGTGTTGATTAGGACTAAGCCCTGAAGAGCTGCTAATGTACATTCCTGTGTGATAGGCACCAGATAGCGTGCTCTGAGCAATATTTTTAACCTGTAGGAGATAGGGATGCCTTAAAAGAGTTAAGCTTTTCTGCTGCTTTTGCTGACACTAGGTGCTAAATTCCCCACTGACAAGAATAGCCTGCAATCCTGGGCATTATCAACAAACAAACAAATAGGGCACTCCCAGCTTTGAAGTCCTGAAGTGAAACATTGGGGGTTGGTTACAGAGAACTGAGGAGCTCAAGTTCCATGAGCCAAGAATGAGGGCAAGGTGGGGAAAGTGAAGAACACAAGCAGAGGCCCCAGTAAGAAGCTGGGGGACTTTATAAGGACCCAGAAACAAAGGAAGTGGGGAAGGTGAATTGGTGGATGGAGATGTGCATGTATTCACTGATGGGGGAGGGAAGAGATCTCTCTCACATTGCTTGGGAGCAAAGGGGAGCCTCTGAAAATGACCTGGGGTACACTTAAGAAACCTGGTCCAAAAGGGATGGCTTTATACAGAACTACTTTACACGGTAGTGAACAATTAATTTTATAGACAATACAAATGGAAATATTTTCAGAGATGGCACAAAGTCTTCCCACACTGTTAAAGAAAACAGCAGAGATCTGATCAAATCTCACTTCTTGTTTACTTAACTGCTAAAGTTGAGAAATCTCTGTGCTGAGTGTTGCCTGAGAGAGCGCGTGGTGATGGAGGTGCTTTCTCTGTTCCCTGTGGTGAAGTGGGATGGCAAGTCATACTCATAAGCTGAGTCGTTGTAATGTTAAGTACTTATTTCTACCAGTGACTGAAAGCTCTGCTCCTCAGAAATCAGTAATGGGAATTCAGGGATATCAGGGAAAGAGAGCAAGGTAGTTTCAGCAGCTCTTCCAGTGTAGCATTAGTGGTGTGCATGCTACCTTCTGCGCCTTCTGTTACGTGGCATAACATGCATCTCTCCCTTTAGGTTTGGTCCCTGTCCACGGGCAGAGTCGGACAGTGTCTACATACAGTGCAGACAGAGGATCGAGTGTGGTCCATTGCTATCAGCCCGTTATTAAGGTAACTGCGCTCTCTTTATTCCCAGTTTCCAACAGAAAGAAGTTAAGGAGTTGCATAGGATGTATGTCTGCAAATGTCTTCGAGGCATCAGTGTGACACTTTAGGGATTTGATCTGGGTGGAGGCTGATCAGGCGCTTGTGCCTGCAGCAGCAGTTCAGGGAAGAGTGTGTAATCTCTGTTTTCCAGCACAGCAGAGTGGTCCCTTCATAAGAGGCTGCAGAAATAGCCCTGCATTCCTGTTACTGTCTCAGGTGGGACTTGTTCATTCTTACTTGCAGAGTGAACTTTCTGACTTGCTCTGCTTTGCTAGTTAGAAGCAATGAGCTGAATGTCTTTGAGGTTTTCTGTACTGAAAAGATGCTAACTTGTATTCTCACTCTGTGGCAGAAGAGATGCCAAGCAAAAACATTCCTGTTTTGTTGGCTTGGGAAGCTTGGAGCTGTGTGCACTCAGTTTTCAGGGTAAATTGAGCATACTGAACTATGGAAGGTAGAAGGAGAGTTCAGGGGTGAGGTTTCCCAGTCTCCACTGCATGTAGCTCTATGCTTCTAATGGAGATATATTACTATAACTTCAGCATGGAAAGTAGGGGTAGTGCCTGCACCGGTGTCTTCCAAGATGTTTTTCAAAGTGATCCCATTCTTGAAGAAGTGAAAATCTGAGAAATTTACACTCTTGTTAAAATCTTACACTGGCCAGTGGTGATCTATCTGTCTCTTTCCAATGTTAAACTGGTCTTCTGCATGCAGGAGAGATGCTCACTCAGCCTTCTTCAAAGGAAAGGAAAGAAGAGCTGTTGTTGCTGTCCATGTGATATCTGCAATGAGTGAATTTCAGACTTGTACAATACCAAAGTGTTTCCCATAACTGCTGTCTTCATCAGGTGTCTGAGCTTGTTTTGCAGGCAGCAGAGACTCAGTGGTACAGAGCTAGTGGCATTATCAGGGAAGTGACCTCAGGGTCCGCTATGATTTTGCCCTTCCATTGTCCCATTGCTCCAAGTGTTTGGAATAGATAATGTACATGGCACTTCTCAAAAACATTAATGCTACTGCAGGATGTTAGATAGAAGCCCCTTGCTGTCTTCTGTGCTACAAGGGCCCCTTTTCTGGCAGACAGGCTCTGGCTCTTGCAACATGTCTGCTTAGAGCCCAGTGGCATGCTGCTTCCTGCTCCTAAGTGATGACCTACTGATGTGGCCTCTTGTCAGGACAGCGTTCCTCTCCGGGGTGTGCACGCTTGTGCACACTCCTTGTCACAGTATTTACCCACTGTCTCCCCACTCCCCCCTTTCCTCCCTGCAGGGTGATAAATGGGAGATGATGGAGCAGCCACCCTGTGAACAAGTAAGCCTAAATTGTGCACCCTCTTTTTATGAGACTATGGACTGTACCAGCCTCCCTCAGTAGCCTGCCCTACTTCCCCCCACCCCATCTAGCCCCTCCATATTTTGGGGGGGGGTGGAGAATTAGAGCCAATTAGCCACGTCATTAATTCTTCAATTTGACGGCTGATATAGCAGGGGCCTGAAACACGCTGCTGACCTCGTATAATGGGAACCCTGCTCCTTAACATATTGACGATGGGAGAAGTTAATTAAAATTCCACAGAGAGAAGGTGTCGGCTAACCTATAAACCTGTCGCTTCTCAGAACAAATCGCAGCCATCCTAGAAGAGAGAGAGGATCAGAGCAGGAGGGCATGTGGAGGGGGAGGGCCAGGGCAAGGGGCAGAGGAGATGAATTTTTCACTAATAGGTTTTATTGCTTGCTGTCTAATGAGGGTGAGTATCAAAAGGATAATATTTGGTTTCTAGCAAGGTCTGTTTTGGGGAGCTCTGTGGTTTTTGTTTTATTTGCAAGAGCCCATATTTCACCCATCTGCATTCCCTATGCACTTGTCTGTGAAGCTTTTCCTCCCTTATTGTCACCATCCTTCTGGCTTGGACACTGGATGCATTTGTTCCTCAGTGAGGCTGAATGTGGCTTGTAACCTCCACTTCCTCCTAAACATTTTACATGCCCTCCTGATTCACCTTCTCGCTTGGTGGTGTAAACTGGGAGCTCCTCCATAGGAATGGATAGTTATGCTAGTGTAGAACTGCTGTGGAATCAGGCTCCAACCACAGAAATATTTTGGCCCATCGTTGCTGAAAGTCCACCAGCTCTCTCTTATGTACAAACAGAGCTTGGGAATGGCTCAAAGCAGTTGTATGCAATGGGGTAGAGCAGGGAGAGTTTCTCTAGCTACAACCATTAGAGATTGCTTTGGAGAGGCTTCTGTTTCCTGGCCTGGAGGTTTGCCAGAGCTAAGACTCTCTAGAGTAGTCAGGGATGTGTTCTTACTGAACCTCAGCTGTTAATGGGCAGGAGTGAAACTTTTCTTCTCGCTTTTCAGTGATCTCTCTTTCTGTCACTGAAGCATCATTAGTATCCCATGTAGTCCTGACCCACAGCTGGGATTTCTGGTGTGTCTGTTGTAATCCTGCTCTGCAGGGCTGCTGCTCTGATGGACAGTGCCTGTACCTCCAGACTAAACTTCAGTAGGCAGGACCTGGACCAGTGCATCCCCAGCAGGAATATGTACGACGACATCACAGTGGTGCTGCTAGGACCAGTCAAGGTGGCTTGTACAGCCATGCAATTACTTTGCCCTGCATAGGTATTTGTGCTCGTAAGTGCAGCTCTTCTGGCTTTAAGTATCTCTTTCAGCTGTTCTACTTTGAGTTGTTCCCAGTTTCCCCAGAGCGGTACAGTGAGCCTCTCACAGATGTGCTGAGATACAGGGGAGGCTTCCTTGCTGTTTGCATGGTGATGCTGGGCTGAATGCTGGGAGGGCCCGCAAGCAGAATGATGCCATTAAGGGAAAAAATAAGTAAAAAGTAGTTTTTTTTTTTAAAAAAAAAAAGGTGCTAGGAATAGTAGATCTCGTCTTCCTATGGGGAAAAAATTGTGGTTGGACTTTTGTGTTGCTTTTTCAGTTGTGGAGGTACCTACACATCAATGTATGCTATTGGAGCCTCATTCCTTTAGGTCTCCTTAAAGATGTCCTGCAAGGCAGTGGGGATGAGGAGAGCACTGCTCCCTTTTTGGGTTTTCAGCAGGTCTTTTGAATAACTGTGCTGGTCAGTGCAATTGGGACAGCAGGTCTTACGTTGCCTGTTGCATCAAAGTTAGAGAAGTATCTTATAATATCCATAAAATAGGGTGCCTCAGCTTGCTCTGGCAATTGTTTAGTTGGTCTCCAAAGCTGTTCTTCTGCATGGGTGAGTAAAATACTGTCCTTACAGAGAGGCTACATACACAAAACTGTGTTTCTTAGCTGCATGTAATCCCCTTCCCCCCAGTTCATTTGCCTTTTGAACTCTGCATCATGCAGATGTTAAACTTTCATTTACTAGTGCTTACTGCAGTGACTTATGTGTGCTCAGGGACCAGGGCAAGCCTGAGTGCAGTAGACCAATACAAATGTGCAAAGTGAGGCAAAACCCAGGGACTTCTGGCAGAATAGTGGCACCTTCATGCTTTGTGATTCCCTGAGGTGGCAGTAGCCAGGGAAGAGAAGTGACCACTGTGCACTCTCTAATTTGAGGGAGGTTTATAGAGAAAATGTGGTCCAATTGCTTGGCACTTATGGCTGCAGAAATAGAAGACTTATATATATGTAAATCCAGATATACGTTCACTACTGACATGCAACTATTTTTTCCTTAAATAAAGGAGCAATACATTTTTTTTTCCAATGACAGAGAAGCTTGAACATTGGAGGGGAAATAAAAAAAAAAAAGTGAACTTTGATGTTAAATTTGTTGTTAATCTTGGATTCAGAAATTCTTTGGTATTGGGTTTAAAAAAGTATTCCAGTCTAAGCTGGCTTCTCTTGCAAGATCTGGCCACTAGAATTTGCTATTTAGATTTTAGAATATTTATGGTGAGAGCTGATCTCCCTGAGTTGTACTTCAAATGTAGCAGATTTAAAACCAAGAAAAAAGATGATGGAGGCACAAAAATGGTTTTCAATGAGCAACCAGAGATAGAGAGCTAGGAGACGTTTGGTGCAATCTAGGGGAACAACACACAACTGTAATGTGCCCTATTCTGTCAGAAATGTGATTCTGGTGTGTAAGCCTGAAAGACGGTCTCCCTTTCCAGCTGTGTTATCTGGTCTCCTGCAGTACATAACCTCTCCTTGCAAACGTTGTCTTGCTGAAGTGCAGCTTCACTTCAGAGAAGAGGAAGGTTTGTACCAAAGTCAAGCTATCCGTGGTCAAATTGAGTATCCCTGGGATCAGCTGAATTAAAAAAAAAAAAGATAGCTTGCTCTCTTCTATTTATCCAGTGGTGCAGCTGAAACCTGGCTCCTGTTGTTCTGCATGCTAGTTTGAATCTCTGTTAACCTAGCTGCCACTCCAGTGGGATATTATGGGGTGTTAGTATCCTGGGAGACTTCTGACCCTGTGGACAACTTCAGACAAACTGTAAAACGTACCCAGAACGTGCTGGGGATAGGAAGGAAGAGAAGAGTTAGGCCCTACGACTGAATGAGTCCTCTCTTCCATTGGGAAGAATCAAAATTATTCATTTTGAAGGCTTCTTTTTTTTTTATGATTATCTGGAAACTTTTTGTGAAAATGGAACAATCTGATCTTGCAGTTTGCATTAAAGGAAAACAACCCACTTGAGTCAGAACCAAGTTGCAATGGTTTTAACTGTACAATAGAAGCCCTAATGTGCAGCAGTTAAAATGCTTGATAATGTTCCCCCCGCCCTCGTTTCTTGCTCCACTTTTATCAGTGGATATCCCTTACTGCATATCAAGATGAGCTGTTGTTCTGTAGTGGTGCTCTGTTTTGACCTAGCTTTGTGCAGTTAACCTCTCTGAATCTGCTAGGACATGGAGCAAGTAACCGGGTTTCATTCTGGTTTGTGCATCGCCAGCAAAATAGCAGGCAGCAATAGTTCTGCTGTCCTTAGGGATCTCTGCAGAGTCTGGTCGGTTTGAATAATTGAGAGGGGACTTTGACCTGCAGCTGTTTCTTAAGCAGGAGCAGGAAGGGCTTTACTCAACTGTGAGATCCCTGGGTGTACTCACAGAGTTAGTGGTGGTGTTAAGTACCATCTCTTACTGACCTCAGAAAGTGATCTGCACAGACTTCTAGATACATGCAATAATCATAACCAACTTGGTGCTCTTTCAACCTTGAGCTGAAGAGCAGGAAATGAGTATCGGTTTCTCTTTCCAGTTTCTACCATCTGGAGCTGAAATGACACCTGTGTCTTATCCACGTGCCCTGACTGTTCCCTTGATGTGAAGGGAAGAAGAGTTTATTTTACTTTCTTAATTGTGTGATAATGATTCTCGTTTCCCTTCTTCACATGGATGAACGTTTGAACATACATGTCCTCTTTCCATCCCCTCCAGTAACACGCATGCAAACAATCCTGTATCACATACGTGCTGGCAAACTGTGCAAGTCACCATTCTTCACTTTGGTTTCTTTGCTTTGTACGTTGAATCTTATATGACTTACGGTGTGCTCCCTTTTTGTCACTTTTGGCCGATAGTCTAATGTATATATTGTCTCTAACTGAGTGAATTGGCTCACTAGTGGCTGTGGGCAGGTGAGCAGGCTTTGGGAGGCAGTAGCTGAGTTAGATCTCAGACATCTGTTTCTAATCCTTTGGAGCTGTGTTGCATATTGAGCCTTTTGTTTTTTTCCTTCTGACATTTTTTCTCATCTTTTGCCTCGCTTGAGGGGAAAGTCTGTCTCAGAAAGCTTGAGGGAAGCATCTTTCCTGTGCTGCTTGGTTTGCACAGGAGAGTCTGTGTCTGTTTAATCAATGTGACAGAATATACTTAGTTAAAGGGGCTGACAGCCTTATGTTCTGAGGTTTCTATTTCCAGTTTGAATCATTTTCTCTTTGCTTTTTAAACTTATAGGAGGAGAAGGTAACTTCACCAGACCTCAGCTGCTGTTTACCTTTGCTCGGCTGTGCAGTGTGCCTTTGTTTTTCCACCTTTGATCAGTGTCCTGCCGACAGATAATTTAGCAATTGCATCTCAGGGTGGAAGTGTGGAGTTAATGTTAAAATTAGGGTTTTTTTTTTTCCTTTCCTAACTTCTCTGGCTGATGGAGCAGAGAAGGAGAGAGGGGAGTTGAAGGGGGCCATAAATTCTAGACCTGGTGATTCCTGGTGTAGAGAAAGGAAAGCCTCTGATGTCTCTTCAGCACTTTCATTAACATTTAAATTAAGGGTTTGTTTTTCAGGCGGCTTCAGAGTCACAGTCCTTTCATAGCTTGACACATGGAGGCTGTTCTCTCCGTCTTTCTCTCTCTCTCTCTCTCTCTCTCTCTCTCTCTCTCACTTTTTCTCCAGCTTGCAAATCAGTGTATAACAGTAATCACTGCCCTATTTTTTTTTTCTGATCTCTTGTGAGGGCAGCGACCTGACAAGCTGTACCAGAGGTTCAAAGAGAATCAGAGACAGAGTGCAAAGGTAGACGGGCAGGAGGATGCCAGGTTTCACTCCTACAATTAGAGTGGTGTCTGTTCCCTCCCCTGCCTTTCAAAGAGTCACTTTTGGGGGCGGGTAGAGACAGAGAGGGATGGACCTTTCTTGCATGGTGAGAGCCCCAGGTGCAGGTGCCTCTAACTAGGCTCGGTTTCTGTTGTTATTCCTCCCAGATGAGGCTGGGGGTGTCGCCCAGAGGACATAAGCTCATGCCCTGAGGTGGGAAGCGGAGTTGCAGTGTCCTAAGATAGAAGCCTAGCCCTTCCAGGGGAGTGTTTTTCACTCTGAGGAGAGCAGCAAGCTGGTCCTCAGCCTGCCATTGCCATTTGAAAGGAGGGAGATACTGGAGATTATTGCCTTGAATTGAGAAACTCGCCTCTGTCTTCTGCTGCAGCACTGAGCTCTTGTCTGCTCTGCCTACTGCAGCTTACTGTAATGGTAGAGGAGATAGGTGGTTTGGATCTTGGCTTACAACAACCTAAATGAGGCCATGCAAGGTGTAGGAGCTAGCTGGCTTAATGTCAAGGAGAAAAAAAACTGTCTTCCACCTGTTTCAGTAGCTGTGTAAGAGCAAAAGAACAAGGAGACAGCGTGAGGAGCCTGATAGCTAACTTCTGAATTAGAACTTAATGGAAATGACTAGCAGTAGAGAAGCAATGCAGCTGGATTTCTGTAAACATGATGTGAACTGCGGTCTCCATTCCAAGCTGTTTTGGAATCTCCTCTCTCTCATCTCCCACCCAGCTGACCACCACTGCCTGTTACTTTCTGTGGGCTCTCTGGCAGGAGTTAGGGGACTCCTAAGGAGAAATGAACCAATGTCTTTCATGAGCTAAATCTGAACAAGAGGTGGAGGAACTTGAGCCAACACATGAGTGAAGTGCGTAGCATAATTAAGCCTGCAGCTTTGCTGCTGTGGCTGTCATGCTGCTTCTGTACTGACTCCTCCACAACATCAGATTTGCTTGCCTTTCACTAACAGATAGGCTTTGAAGAATGCCAGCAGGGTGCGAACAACAAGCTAGCAGTGGGATTGGGAAGGGGATTACCTACCTGCTGATAGATATGGTGCATCAAGATAGATACCAGAAGTTTCTGCTTCACCAGCATTGGCCTTATGTGTGCTGATGATGGTGGCAGCCATGATTTATACCACATAACTCTTCTGGAGAGCATTATTCAAAAACATGCACTGACAGAAGCTTCCTATATATGCTGAAAAAAGTTTTTTTTTAGGGTGATTTTTTTTTTTGTTCCCCTTTGTGTGTGAATTACTACAGACTGCTGTCTGTCAATTCTTGTGTCACTGATGTCAGGTTGAAGTAGTCACTGTGTCACTGACCAGGTGATGGTGTTCCCCTGACAGTGAGTGACACAGAACTGCTTTTCAGGAACAGGTGATCTTGTCTGTATTCCAAGTGCTCTGGAGCTATGTGGTGGGATGTGCTTCTCTGATCCCCTCTGACCCATGTGCTATTTTGTACCACCCATCTGATTGCTCTGTCACTCCAGGTGGGGCCTAACTCTTCTCTGTGAATGATTTCTGTATAGTCATAACAACTACCACCATCAATGTCTTCTATGTAACTTCATCCAACCTCCAAGAGAGATTAAGAACACACTGTGCTGCTAGCATCTGTCGATTCTTCCAGGTGCTTTTGGAAGCTCATAGGTTCATGCCCAGTGAGTGTTTCCTCTTCAGAGGCGGTGCTGGATGGTGCTGAACATGTTTGTGAAGCTCACAGCTTGTGAAAACCAAAGCTATTAGGAATGGGAAGAGGATGCTTAGTACTTGTCACGCATGGTCCTTAATTATTACTTCTGACCCACCTCTGGTGTAGCTCAGTCTGTAACTCTTCAGTGAGGAGAGCTTTTAATTTAAGCTCTCCTAAAGCTGAATGCATGGAGGCCAGCTCGGCTCCCTAGTGGCACAGCGGACAAGTGTGTCGTGGCACTAACTGGGTAACTCCTACTGAATTCTCTATGGAAGCTCCACTGTATTTATGGGTGGGGAGGGTGGGGGGATGCCTGCCCTCCCACCTTCCTCCATGTTGTCTCAAAGGGCCCTGGTGCATCTTTGATTAGGTGTAGGTCAAAAGAATTTCCACATCGTGACCTTAATAACTGGGGTTGATTGGCAGGTGGTCTGCGGAGAGGGAGCAGCCTGTCCCTTTCATCTCCCTTGGTGCCGTGCTGGGACAATGGGCCAGCATATTTTCCTTGTTGTTCCTCATTTGAAAAGGGTCTGGTATCTCTACTAGGTACCTGTGACATGGGGGTCTTGATTGGGGTCTCATAAAGGGCCCTGTCAGTGTGTCCAAAGGCCAGGAACACAAAGGCGATCAGTGGGTGGGGGTCTCAGCTGACCACTGAAGAAGGGAGGGGAGGGTCCTGGAAGCAGTGGAGGGAGAAGCAACCCCTGATGGGAGACCTTAAAGGGGGGAGGGAGGGAGGAGGCGGCCCATTTTTGTCCCGAACTCATCAAGCACATCTGCAGAATTGTCCCAGCCGCTGCCTCCCAGTTTCAAAAGAAAATGATCGTTTGATAAACCGTCCTGATTCACCACTTTCTCACAAGGGAGGGAGACCCACCTTTGACCTCTATGATTTCACATTGGGCCCAGCTCCCCCCCATCCAATTGCTGGAGAAACTTTGAAATGCATCCCTTCGTTCCCTCTCCTTCTCCCTCTTTCCCTTTACTCTCTTTTTTTCCTCTTTCTTTTCTCCCCCTCCTCCTCTTCTCCCCACCCCCACCTTCCCCGCTCTCCCCCTTTGTAAAAAAAAGCAGGCGTACTGCTTTGGAGTTTAGGCAAGTAATTAGTAAAATCTTTTCTGCAGCACAATAAAACCGCAGCGCTTGGCCCACATCTTCCCACAATTTACATACTTGCAGGCATTTGCGAAAACAGGTGGCATTCCCGCTGCATCGCTGCCTATGAACATCATTTGGAAGGCAGGGAGGGGAGGGTGCTGGGACCCGCTCGCTCCTGCGAGCTATAGGAATGTGCATGAATATATTAAAATGTTTTCACACAATGCTTGTATTTTCCAACGGGAAGAGGCATCTTCTGGATGAAAGGCAGCCGGCCCAGACACAGGCCTCTTGCAAGCGCTCTTTCCCACTCGGGGTTTGTTCGCATGGACCAGATAGAGAAGGGACTTGTGGGGGAGGAAAGGCCAAGGGTGCTAGCTCTGAAGAGTAAATCTTTGTGCGCCTCCTGCCTGCTCCCCATTTGTGGTCCCAGAAAGTCGAATTATGCAGGAGCAGCGTCTGCAGACAGGGCAGAAGGGGGAAATCTTTCTGCAAAAGCCTTTGGAGGCATTGCAAATGTGCAGAGGAAATAGCTTGTAATGGAGCATATAGCTCTCTGATCAACAGGATTCAGTGGCTGCAGCAGGAAATGACTGAGAGGGAGCTGGCTATCTTGGGCAGTATTAGCAGGGTGCCTATTAATAACAAAAATGTTCATGCAGTACTTTTCCAGCTTCATCTTATTGTCCAAGAAGTGGCTGATTGATGCTCAGCCTGTGCAGCACATTTGACTGTCCGTCTTTCCATTAGGGCAGTGGTTCCAGGCTCTGCCACAAGTAGAACCCAGGAGTTCCTCCTCCACTTCAGTTGGAGTCCATTCAGCTGCATTGCCTCCTAAGAGGCTCTTTGGACTCTTTGAACTTGTAGAGCGTTGACAAGGGATGTGTGGTGAAACCTGTGTCTAGAGTGTGCAGCAGGGATTTCATTTTGAATGACTAAGAATCAAAGGGGAGAACTGAAGGGAGGTAGAAGCTGAACAGAAATAATGAATAGATCGGCCTAGGAGCAAGGTGCTTGTGTTGCGGTGGCCTGGGTTTGGCCCCAGGGTTATTGTTTTCTTTGAGAATACTGTGGATGCAAAGAGGCCTTGTTGGAGAAAACTGAGGTAGGATTGTGGCTGGGTTTTATTTACTTACTTTATTTAAGTGGAAAGGACCTTATAATCTATGAGGGAAGTGGTGTGCTACCACCTGCGTGATCTGGATGTCCATCTCATGTGTGCTGCAGATGCTGTCTTTGTAGAAAGCTCTTCTGGACAGGCTCCTGTCCAAGTTGGTCTCTCCTGCCCACAGCCAGCCAGAACTATGCCAGCACACATCACAGCTGCCTGCAGGAGCTATTCCAAGGCCCGTGCTTCCCATCTCGAGTCTCTGCTCTGAGAACAAGTTGTAACCCTCTAGGGAGGAGTGGGAAGCACTGTACTGAAGGCTTTCTCCTCAGCTCAGCCAGCTTTTCTTGTCTTTTCTGGCCAGGCTATCTCTGTGGCAGATGGGAAGAGATTGCATTACCCAGTCCTGCAAGGAGTGAAACAATTCAGCATTTCAAAACCTTTTGCACCAGGGTATTCTTGCATGTCAGCTGTTCCTAAGATAGATCTGCAGAAGTAGGAAAGCTGTGTGATTCTGCTTCTCCCAGTTGGCCTGGCACTGATCATAGTGATGGTTGTCGTGGTGCAAAGGTCTCTAACCTTTTGTTGGAAACAACCAACAACACAATCAGCAAGAGGGCTTACTTTTTATTTTTAATTATTGTCTTCCCAATTCCCTACTCCTCCCCTTCATCTTTCTGCATTTCTTAAAGAGGCAGTGGAGGGAAAAAAGGCTTTGGTTTTTGTTTGGGAAGGGGGTTAGGAAGGGCCACATGGCCCCTGCAACCTCTCATAGGGGTGTCTTGTCAGGGCGCGGCATGAAGGGCACAAACAGATCATAACCTTTAAAGGAAAATGCAATGGAGGGAAGAGATGAAAGCAGTGAAACAAATTAGATACATCTAGAGGGGGTGCTCAACTGGAGAAAATTAGCATTTCTTCCTAATTGGAGTGCAGGGCATTCCATTACAGGGTTTCATTACAAGCAGGGAAGCACTGGGCCTCTTTAGGGGATTCCCCCTTGCCCTCAGTTCTTCCAAAATAAAAAAATTATATATTTGGGGGAGAAGTGAGGAAAAGACTGAATTAATCAGAGTGAAAGCTTCATTCCAGTGCAGGAAGAGCACCAGTTCTCTGTTTATGAAGAGAAGAAGGAGATGACTACACGTGAAATGAGACACTAGTCTTAGTATTTCTGAAGAAAACTTAAATTCTGCAGGAGGCTGCAGGTGACAGTAACTTTCTGATGCTACTCTTTATTCAGTTAAATTTAGAACTGTACTCAAAATTCATTAGTTTGGCCAAAGCGTGGGGTTACGTATTTTATGGTTGAGATTGGTACACTCAATTCAAGTCTGTTTTAAACTGCGTGTCAAGACCATGCTGTGTAAAGCACTATTCAAGGCATATGTGTCTGTTTCTGTCTCTGATTAGAGCTGTTGTATTCAAGAGGAGTTTGGAGTAATGTGGTGGAAAACATTTTGTGGCTGCACTGGGGCTTGTGAGTAGTTTCATGGTCCAAGTACCTTGAACCAACCTGAGAAACAAGCATGCATGAATGTTCTTCGTATGTACATCTTTACATATAAATGGGCTATAAGAATATTTTAGAGGGAATTCAAGAGGCAAAATGTCAGCATTGCATCTTTGGATTAGGAGTGGAGGGAGACGGTTTCTTTGTTTCAAACAAAAATTATGCGCTCACTACAAGGTGGAAGAAAAAAAGAGGAGGAGACTTGCTTCAGGTGCGTGGCATGTAATGTATGTTACTCTGCCAATCTACAGTTATAGCATTTACTGTTCCAGCTTGGGAGGGAGAATTTACGAGCACTGGAATCTGTAAAAAAAAAAAAAAAAAAAAAAAAAAAGTGCTGAGGGAAGGTTCCTGTCTACACAGAAGCTGTTTCGTTGAATGGAGAGTGGGAGGATGTTTACAGCAGCAGTGCCTTCATCCTGGGCAGCCTCTGTCATCAGTATGCCCTGAAAGACATTACAGAAAGTATGAATTTATGGAATTCATAAATGCACATCTCTAACTTAACCTTTCTTCTGAATTTTGGCATCTCCTTCAGTTCTCTTTGAGCAATGAGTCAATTTCTGTTTATGAGAGATAGCAAAGCTTGTAAACCTGTAGCCTTTTTAAGACCAGGTTTTACTTATGTCCATGCTGAACCCTAACAGAGGATGTTCTCAGTACTTGTGGGGGAAGATTGTGACCCCACAAGTAGAAGATTGTAAATATGACTTTGCAATGTCTGACCATTAGGATTTGAAGGTTAGAATCTCATTGATGTGTACTGTCTGCCGATAGCTCTTAGCACAGAAAAGCATTTGCTAGATTCAACTGCATCGTACGTCATGTCTAGTGTACCTCCTGGCTTCAGCATCTGGAGAAGACAAGCCTGAGGCAGACAAGCTGAAAGCTGCATTTTTAAATCAGTCCTCTTCCTCATGTTCCTATGCACAACCCAGCTAATGGTTTAGTACTGTCTGAAAAGATGAAGCAAATGGTACTTTGTATTCATCATGCCTAGACGTGCTTGTCACGCTTATCGGCCTGGAATTGCAGAGCATTTAGCATCCTCTTTGTTGAAAGCATTTATGCCTACATGTAGAAATGTGCTCAAGAATGAAATCTGGCCATAAGCCTGGTGTATCTCAGGCCTTTAGTTAAACTATGTCTTTGCTCTGCTTGATAGCTTTGGGAGCTTTCTGGTAGTAGAATATCGGAGTGAAAATCAGCTTGGACATACCTTGAATTTTTAGAGTACTTGTATGAGGATCCTCTGTTTCTACGGTGTGAGGCGCAGAGCATAACGCTGCCCACAGGAATATCTTCAAGACTGGAGGAAGAATTGTTAAAAATGAGAACATTGCTCAGAGATGAGCTTCTCCCACCTGAGGTCTGGCACACGTCAGTATATCGTCTCTCATCTCAGGCCTCTCCAGACCCTTCCATTCTCACAAAAGATGCTTGAAAGACTATTTAATTTGAACAAATGCATCGGAGACAGTCTGGCTTGAGATTAGTAAAGCAAGCTACTTTTGAAACACTAGAGGAGGTAGAGAAGGGATTTGAGAGGGACCAGTGAGGCTGGAGTTTGGAAAGGATCAAGTGATTGGAGAAGGTTGGCAGGCTTAAAGGGAGACTAGTTCCTCTGAAGAATGGGAATGCCTCCTCAATTTATGCAGTTGTGCACCTGGCTTATGTGCTGATAACTCTATAAAACACAGAATGCTAGGGTGCCTCTTGCCTGTTACTAAGCTTCAGCTTCTCCAGATAACGGGGATATTGCATCTCTGTCTTGAGTAGAGTTGGACACTGGAAACAGGTGGGCTGAAGTGTGTGGCTATGACTCTCGTTGGCCCTGTTGCCTCTGGTTTTCTTTCAGAACACTGTGAGAGCATTCCAGATTGGGAAGTCAATTCTCTCTGTGTAGTTCTGTCCCCGTGTGCTGTAGTCCATTATCTAGGATTTGTCATTATCTCTGACTTCCTTCCCACCTGCAGGGAGCACAACCATTGCAGCTACTTTCTTGCTATGAAGAGGTGTTGAGGATTCATGACATTCCATTCACCATCTCTGCACATACCTGCTTGAGGGATATACTTACAGAGCTTTGTAGATAACCTGACATTTCGAGATGTAGTGCTGTTTTGGGGTCGGGTGTTAAAGCCACTTTTATGTGCATTGTCCTGCCTAATTAGTAAATCTTTACCTCTATCCTCTGAGATTGAGGTATATGTTCTTCTAAGTCTAGCCGTCCATCAAAGAGGACTTGAAATGAGGTTCTGCTATGGTTGATAGACACAGGCACCTAATGAAGAGGGAGAGAGTCCATTTCCTTTGAGAAGAGAGGTCTGTACCAACGTGATTGATAGTCCAAGAGATTTATTATTGTGGGGGCTGGGTAGAGGTTTTCAAATTAGAACCCAACAGCTTGTTTTTTTCAACGGGAAAAAGAAGTCTGGTGGTTGCGTGTGTGTGTACCTCCCTTCTCTCCCACCCCCAAAAAAGCAGAAAAGGAAAAAAAAAGTGGACTGATCAGAGGAAGCAATTACAGGCTGAGCTGGACCAAGCAGCAACTGCTACTCTTACGATGCTTGGTCCCCGCTTCCAGGTGCAGCTGTCTTGAGTTTTGCACCTGTGCTTTTTGTAGTGATCTGCTTCACCTCTCCACACAGATTTAATGAGGGGTGAGGATGGAGCAGGACTGTCCGATGGAATGAGTTTTCTCTTGCTTCTTATTTTTGGTCTTACTTGGAGTATTGATTAGTATGTGTGGTTGAGATCATGTTTTCTAGTAGTTAGAATGGGCTTCGCAGGTGGGCATCCCTGAGATGTGGTAAGCTCAGCATTTCCTCCCTGTGCAGCCTGTGGTTGGGGTCCACAGAGACGCAGCCTAACCTGAACTAATGGTTCTTGTTTATCCACGTGCTAAAGATCAGTGACAGCTTCAACTGGGACCCTCCAAACTTGCTGCAGAATCAAATACTGACATTTTGATAATGCTCATTTCAATGGAGGACATGTGAGCAAGTTTGCTTCTGGCATTTTTTTCCTGTGGGTGTTGGACTTGCCAGAAAAAGTGGCTCTTTAAATACTGTATTTTTGGATGAGGCATCCTAAACTCTCAAAATGCGTGGGAACTGGGGAGGCCATGGAAGGGAAAGGAGGAAACTGTGGTTTCACACTCCTGCCTGCAGAGCTGCCTGTGCATCTAGAGCTTCCCAACTTCTATTCCTTGAAGCATCAGAGGAGGGGCTGCCAGCACTTGTCGTACTTCACCTAGACAGCAACTTACTGAGGGGTGGGGGGCAATGAGGTCTTTCATATCCCTGTGTCAGATATTTATTGACATCAAAGGACAATTAATGTTAGGGTATTCTCCACTCCATTTCAGACTTTGGAGATGTGTGCCTGAAGAGGTTTCTTCCCAGTGCCCTTCAGTATGATCCTTTCCATCCTACTCCACTTTCTATGCCCTTTTTTTTTTTTTTTGAGGTCAATAATTTGACATCTTGACTTGTCCTTTCCCTGATTCTACAGCATCTGCTTTGCCTGATCCCTTTCCAACCTTTACCTGGTTAATCTCAGTTCTCACTTAAATTCAATGTTTCTTGGCCTGCCGTGCTACCTAGCCTGTGATTACAGACACTGAAGGTGACAACCTGTGCTGTGAACCAGTGTTTTATTGTATACTGATTTCAGGATGGCTTGAGCTCTGGTTCTGCAAGACTTTTCCACTGTTTTCTTTTGGGGGGGTAGTTCTGGAGCTGTGTCAAAAGCAGCCACTTGACATCCTTATGCCTTAGACGTGTGTTGCCTGGTTGTTTAATGAAACCTCATATGCATTTTTCTGCATACAGGGCTGGGGATATCCATTCTGGTGGGTTTTATTTCTCACTCTGGTACTTGCCCAAAACCAAGCATGTTGTGAACATGCAGATGGAGTATAAAAGCCTTATCCAGGATCTTGGTCACTTAGGGGCAAACACTTAATGTACTCCAAATGCTTAGCATGAAAACCCTGAAGCAAATCACATTGCACAGAGTGGAGAGCTGGCGAGGGGAAAGCTGCCCAGAGCTGTAAGGGCAAATGAACTGAGGTTGTTGCAAGCATGTCTGTGTTGGGGCTGGAATGATCAGAGCAGGAAAGCTCTAGGAGTCATTTCATGGCTGAGTTAAACACAGATGAGGCTTTGCTCGCCTCCTCCACAAAGCACCTGTGTCTCCATGCCTCAGTGTTCTGGACCTCTCTGCGTGCAGCGTGTGGTGTGTACACACACTTCTCCCCTTTCACCTTTCCTGCTCTTTAGCTTCTTAAAACCCTCTGAGCAGTATTTCTCCCCCAGTCCTCCTCTACTGGATAAGAATAAATAATTTTGACTTAATTTGGAAATTATTTGAATTAAATTGTTTGGGCTTTTTTCCTTCATAAATGTGAACAGGTACAGCTCCTGCCTCTGTGTGATGTAGAATAAGATCTGCTCTTTGTGGGAAGACGATGAAAGTATATGCTGATTGAGAAGTCCTCCTTTTCCTCATCACCCTGACCACTTTTTTTTTTTCCAAAATTCTCCTAAATTGGAAAGTTTGGATTTGGGCTATGTGTGTCTGTGTGGGAAAAGGAATAAGAGAAATATAATGCCTGGCTTGTGGCACCAGGAAAACCGATTCCTTCCCACCCCTACCTTTAAACTGAAACATTCTTGGGTTTTAGTTGTTCTGGCAAACCTGAAAGGATTCACCCCTCCCCCTGACCTCCCTGGCATGCAAGGATTGCTGGCTTATTGAAAAGTCATTTTCTGTCATATATTCTAATGGAAAAGCTTAGATAAGCTCTGATTATATACGCATTTTTTTTTTTAAATAATAGTTGCTTCTGAAAACTCTGCCAGTCACGTCTGAAAATGTGTTGGGATTGGCTTTGGCAGCCATGAAGCTTAAAAAATAGAAAGGAGAGATTTCTAAAATAGCAAAGCTTTTCTTGCTTTGCATCATGCTTCTTCAAGCATTTGCTATACATGGGTGTGTATCTAGACTTTTCACCAAAGTGATGACAACTGAAGCCTTTACTTAAATCAATTTTACATCTGCCCTTGTGGTAGAGTGTGAGGTTTTAAGAAGAGAAAGCCCTAGATTCTGTAAGGTTTGGGCAGCTTTACGTATCTTTTTCCACCGGTGTTGTGACTCTTTGCTAAATTTCTTTGTGTAGCCTTGAAACTAGCCTGCTCAGTTTGGGTCTGCTTGCATTTGTTCCTGGTTCCTGTTTCTCATATGCCAGCATTGATTTCATGGCAAGCGTATTTTGTTCAGAAGTGTTGAAGGTTATTTTAAGGAAAAAGTCTTGAGTGTTGATGAAGCGAGGGCACACAATATCTAGCTGAACTCATCCCCGTGGCAAATACTTTGAGGCTGAAAAAAATTGGATTGAAATTCAGAAATTGACCTTTCTGTTGGAATTTTTAGTAAAAGGTGGAAGATGTATATGATCTGAAAACAGAATATTTTGGAGCAGAATCATGCAACCTGCTTCTCCAGTTTGCAGCCTGCCATGGTATTCAATCACAGTTATGTATAGTTGTAGGCAGCTCAGATGCTACAGGTCTGTGCCCTAGGAGTTGTGCTGTCTGTCTCCTTGCTACTTATCAAGTCTCTTCCTTTTAGTCATGCTGTGACTATGTCATCTCTGAGGGCTTGCTCAGCACTCCTATGTAATTGGTGCTATGATGAAAGCAGTGGGCTTGTTTTCACATGGCTTCTTACCATGTACTCCTCATTGCAGATTAAGGACTGAGCTTTAAGATTGGAACAATTCTTGTTTTTCGGTAGAATGCTGCAGTCATGAGGGGCACAAGAAGAGGTTGTTCAAAATACAATTCGTCGTAAAAAACAAACTAAAAAAAACAAACCCAAAAATCCAAACCTTATTGCATTGGAGGTACAATCACTAAGTCAGCTAAACAGGTTTAACTTGTCTACAGCCCTAGAGCTGACCAATTAAGACAAATATTTCTATCCTGAAGAGAGCCATGGTAATTCAAAGAACACATAGATGACAGACACTATTACAGGATGCCAGATGGATGCACACTCTGGCATGGCACAGAAGCAAATGCACTGCAAGCCAGGTGGTTTGGCGACTCCACAAGCAGAAAGCAACGTTTCCTGGTAGGTTTTACAGAACCAAAGGCTTGTAACAGAAGGGTAGCTAACATAACTGAGGTTCTACTATGAAAAGTGATTTTGCTTTGATGATGGGAAATGGCTTAACAAAGAGGGAACCTGTCCACCTGGTTCTCCTTGTTGCCTGTCTTTGGAGGCATGTGCTGGAGGATCTGTCCTTGGCATAGTTCTTTCTATCCTGTCTGGGACCTGTGATATCCAGTTTTCTTTCCCTAGGCCTGTTGCCTTTCCTAATCTCTGTGCAAGGGTACTAGACTAGAAGTTCTTCTCTGGTAGTGGACACTATGCCATGCCTTCAAGAATCTGTCACGCGTTGCATCTCCTCAGATGTGCATCGCTGGATCTCTTTCCTCCTTTACCCCTTTTTGGCATCCCACACTGCCCCATTCTATAGACAGAGGGTAAGATGCACGTAGTGAACTGACCTCCTCAGTGCGTGTTCCACCTTGCCACCAGGCTGCAACCCCCTCCTCCTCACCCCAGCCCGCAGCCCCCGAGAGGCCTTTGTCCGCCTGTTGAGAGCAGCCCCTATCCCACTGTTCCCACATGGCACACCCTCCCTGGCAGCCCCCTCCCCATTCAGCGGTTTGGGCTGAAAGAACCTTGGCTAATTACGCCGGGCTGAAAATTACCACTTTGCTGTGTTCTCCTGCTGCTGGGCCCATTTGTGTGGGGCCTGTAGTTAAGAGGGAACAAAGCCCCCCCCGTGGAGCCAGGCAGGCCCCAAGTGTGAAGCTACAGGTAGAAGCAAGAGGGGAATGAAGGGAATAATTACCAGCTTCTCCAGGTGAAAGCCCCGTTAAAACTTCAATAAGCCAATTAGGGGCCAGGGTGTGTGTTGGGGGGAGAGTCTCCTGCACCTATAAGTGATTCCCACCAGGCAATTAACTGAAATCATTTCATGGAGGGGAGGGGAGGATAAGAAATAGCTCTTAGAAATTGTCTTGGGATGAGGGGGGAGCAGAAACAGCATGACTGCTGCAGTGGTCCTCGTGTGCTCCAACCTCCCTGCTCACTGTGTGGCCCAAAAGAGTTGGTGAGGATAGGGGAAAGGGAGGAGGAAGGGAAAATGGCAAAGAAAAAGGAATCGCTGGAGCTTTACACCTGGGCAGGCTTTGAGAAAGCCAGGGCCAGAGTTCAGGGCTTCTTGTAAGGCTGTGTGTGGGCCAAGAGGACTGGGCTTGAGGGGGATGCTGGATCTGGGGAAGTGGGTGAGGGCAGGTCCAAGGTGTCTGCCCCATGGGTGCTAGGGGGAAAGGATAAAGGTGTTGAGCCATAGGGAGGGGATTGGTATAGGACATGAAGGCTGGTGGTGGAAGTGCAGTGGGTCAGAGCTGAGATCTGCCCAAGATGATCTGTAGGTGTCCTGCCTTACCCCAGGAGCAGATGGTGTCCAGTGTCTAAGGCATGAGTCTCATACAGGGACCGTATTCAGCTGGGTCAAAAAAGCCAGTGTACTGAGCAAAGATGGAGACCTTATGAAGTTGCCTTGCACTTCTCTTGTGCTGTATTGCTAATGGCATGTGCTGTGGTCTGGGGGTAGAGCCTGCTCTGTGGTGGGTACCTAGTGGGAGTATTTTGTATTCTGCAAGTTCTGACTGGCTGCTCCAAGGAGAAGGACAAGAGTAAAAGTGTGGGAGGAGGTTGCTGCAGATGACTAAGTGGTGTTGGAGGGAGAAGCACGCAGCATTACTAGAGCTCTCTAGATACCACCTATGGTTATTTCACCACAAACTCCTCAAAGTGTGAATGTAACCTTAGTAGCACCTTTCATTGCCTTTCTAACGTTTTGACTTCTGAGAAATAAAAATGCCCTGTGAGGCTTTGTTCTGATTACTGATAAGCTGAAATAAGTCTACTGTAATTCTTTTTTTGTTAAGGAGTCTTTTTTTTTTTTCCTGTAATAACAGTAAAAATTTGAGCATTGGTTGGGGATTAAATTGGATTTAAGGATGCAGGAAGTTCTCATACAGAGAACTGTGTACAGACCAACCACTCCATGCCTGGTAAACCCTGAGTTTGGGAAAGGAGGAAGGGTAGTGGAAGAGTGTTGGACATACCATGCCAGTAAGTATTTTACACCTGCAAAGGTATAAAGACTGAAAAGCAGTGACTGTAGGGTGGATGCGTCCAGGTTGGGTACCAGCTAATGATCAACTTGTTGGAGTAGAGGGGGATTCCTCTGCCATGCTGGGAATTGGACCTTTGGAGATACAAAAGGCTTATTATATCCTCCAGCCTGAAGTCTAGAGGAGGACATGAAGGAGAAGCCAAGAGAAAGACCTTCCCTCTCCCCTGAGACATACAGTAAATGATGTGGGAGACAATGACGTGAGCGTTTCTTCTCTCAAATGTGCTGGAGCTGGGCCTCAAATGTGAGCCTTCTCTGTTTCAACCCAGCTTCTTCACAGTGGCCTTCAGTACAAAATGCAAATATCTTCTTTCTGGGGACCACTTTCCAGTTGTCCACTTGGGGCTCAAGGTAACATGTGAATGAGTTATTGGCCTGTCTGCTGGTGCCTGTGTCACTGGTGCTTCTTGCCAGAACACGGCAATTCCTATTGGAGCAGAAGCAGTATTTTTAAACATTGAGGTGTTCATGCAGTCATAGTTACACATTTTCTTTTCTTTCTGCGCTGAGACCCTGGTGGGGCATCCATGAGGACTAAGCAGAGCTCTTCTGTAGTTGCTCTGTGTGCTATTTACGATGCATATCTGGAACACAGTTCAACCCTGAGCTGGCTGATGTCTTGGGACACACTGTGGCATGCACACGAGGCTGAAGGAAGCAACAGCAAACATGCCAGCACTTTCTAGTCTGTTTGTGGAACAAGTCTGGTCATTTGGCTCCAGCTGCAGGTTCTCTTTGGCAACATTATTCAGTGCTGAACAAAGGTGAGGCTTATGCAGCCATGGCTCTCTGTTGCTCAGGTGAACTCAGTCCTGTTATTGAGTCGAAGTACAGGAATATTTTACATGTATGTGAGCGCTTGAGCCCAAAAGTAACCTCAGCTCTAGAGCACCCCAGAAGTTCTTTTTTAGAAGTTTGGATGAGCAGTACAGGGACCTGAGCAGATTACCACAAGCAGACTCCTGAAGCTAGACTTTGACAAGGTAAAGGGTGGATACCCTTGAGCCTAGAAAAGCAGCCAGCAATGCAGATAGGAAATGTTTAAGTTGATGTGATGCATCTTGTCTTCTTTTCCTTGCACTGAAGGTCTAGAGCTGGAAGGTTGCATGGCAGGATGCAGGAGTGTGGTACTTGGGACAAGAAGGACAGCAAGGCTCTTGAGGACTGAGGAATATGGAAAGAATTAGTCTAGGGCCAAAAGCCTGAGGGATATCGCAGGGAAACTGAATGCAACTTGCTCTTGGTATTTCAGGTTTTGTACAGTTAAGTGTCATCAGCCTCTTCAGACTTTTCAGTTCCATCTTCTTCTAAATAGATTTCAACCCCCACACTTGCTATTCTGCAAAGTCATGATTTTGGCCTATTAACAGTGGCCAGACTTCTGGTGCAACTGCCTTTCCTGCCAATTTTTTTTTTCAATTTGCTTTTACTGAGCTGTCAGCGTATAATCCCACTGTCCTGATTTACTTCTTGCTTGATCCAATTTTCTGGTTATCCTGCAAGAGGGACAAGGTAGCACTAATGGAATTTGTGTGGGGCATTATGTACCATTGAGTATGAAGGGCCAACACCAGGACTGTGTGCACACCCAATCTTGGCTTTGTCTAGCACTGCCTGAGTGAAAGGTGCATGGGATTTTTTGTACATTTGCCCATTAAAAACTGATGCTGCACTTTTTTTCCTTTTCTGCAAGTGAATTGCTTCTGGGGAAGGAGCACCTGCTTCTCTGTACTGTTTGTATCTCTCTCTCTCTTTGTGTTCATCTGCTCTGTCAGAGAAGCCTGGTGCTGGAGGTGCTGAAATTCACTGCACAATTTTTTAGCCCCTTCTCTCCCCTTGAGAACGTTGTTACTGTTGCATCTGCTCGGCAGCCTCCTGGGCTCTTCAGCAGGGGCTCCATCAAGTTTGTGTGACCTTAGCACTGTATTCATGCTGGAGGAGTTACCTTCCGTAATGATGTCAACTGATGAGGTTAGCGGGATGGTGGCGACCGCGATAAGACATGACATGTTCTAATGATTCGCCTTAGCGAGCTGCGGGCGTGTGTTGGGGGGGGCACGGAGGGGCTTGGAGAGGGGAGGTGGGGGCCCCACAGGTGCCGACAAAGACTTTGACCTTTGCTGCTATAATATCAGTGTTTCACAGGCAGGGCGGTTCGGTAACCCACTTTCAGCCCATCAAAAATTGATTTAATTGCAATTTTTTCCCCCAATTAGGAGCACTGGAGCTTAACTAATTGGAGTAATAGAGAGTAATAAGGCTCTGATAAAAAGCCTTCCTCTGCCTCCTTTGTATCTTGTGTCATCGCCTGTCAGAGGTCAGAGAGCTTGCATATTCTATTAGGCAGAGTTGCCTTCATTTGTACAAATTAGTTTACCCAACAGTAATTAAAATGCCAGTGCGGGTCGGGGAGAGCTGAATACAATTGATGGGCACGTTGGTGAAGGATTTGACAGCTCTGGTGGCCTCCCTTGCCAAAGCGTGTCAGTGCTGAATCAAAGGCTACACAAACCCACAGACCCGTGTGTTTAACCTGCGGCACCAGCAGCACCAACTGCCTTCTCTCCTCTGTTTCACTCTCCATTTTGGACTTCCTTTCTCTTCT
This sequence comes from Numida meleagris, assembly GCF_002078875.1. Classification (NCBI taxonomy): domain Eukaryota; kingdom Metazoa; phylum Chordata; class Aves; order Galliformes; family Numididae; genus Numida; species Numida meleagris. The sequence continues at coordinate 12,928,219 of NC_034413.1, read as the reverse complement.
CCTTCTTTTTTCTCATCCAACTTGAGACTTTTTCAAAAAGATGTTTCCCATCTCAAAGCGGTCCTTTCCGTCGGTCACTTGCCTAGCACTACTGCCAGTCCCCCCATCCCATCTCCCTCGGTGCTCCCCCACATCTCCCCCCCGCCTTCTACATTCCCAGCTGCAGGGCTCTGTCAAGTAATAACTTCTTTGTTTCCCGGTCCAATGAGTTTCTGTATATAATAGTCTCCAAAATGGAACAACGATGTCCAATTCCAGAGGGTGGGGGAGCATGCAAGGAGAAAGGAACATGCTCTTGCACGTGTCAAGCAGATTCTGGGCTCAAAATCTCTGAACAGCAGAACAGGACTTGGGAAACAATCTGTTTACAGTACAGGGAAAGGGCACAAGCCTTGGGCACACTGGAAGTTGAGAAGAGGATGGAAAAGACGTATTTCACCCAAGTTCCTTCAATGACTTTGCACTGCAGGATTCTCAGATCAGGCTTACGCTGAAGGCTGGGTTCAGTGAGAAAGCTTTATGTATTGTACAATAAGATCAGAGACTATTTCCAAGCCTTACAACAAACAGCGTCTTTTAAAAAAGACTGATGTGCAGTTACCTCTTTCCAACTGGTTCAACTGCATCTGGCAGTGCATTTTTCCAGCATGGGGTAAAGAAGGATGCTGCAAGTGGGGTGGAGCTGGGTACCTAGTGTTTTAGGAGCAGGTGTGGGATCATTGCAGCTGCACTGCTGCGTTGACTCTCCTGGTTTTAGCTCCTGAGGAACCCCTGTGAAAACAGTGCATCCTGCTGTGGAAGTCATAGAATCATAGAATCATTAAGGTTGGAAATGGCCTCTAAGATCATCAAGTCCAATTGTCAGCCCATCACCACCATGCCCACTAAACCATATCCCTAAGTGCCGCACCTCCATGTTTCTTGAACACCTCCAGGGAGAGTGACTCCACCACCTCCCTGGGCAGCCTGTTCCAATGGTTGACCACTCTTTTGGAGAATAAATTTTTCCTAATATCCAACCTGAACCTCCCCTGGTACAGCTTGGGGCCATCAACTGTCAATCTATTGCTAATTATCTGGGAAAAGAGACTGAAGTCTTACCATGTTGCATATTTTCCCACTAGAAGAGCCTGTTGGAGGGAGGCTATACTCATGATACACAACCTCTATCACAAGACAGAGGAAAGCATAGTGGGGAATGAGTCTTTGCATCTTCCAGCCTGTCTGAAACTTGAACACAGCTGTTTCTATATAGTGGGTAGATGCATCTGGTCAGTGTCTGCATACACCGGTTATATACTTGAGACATGGGTCATCCATGTGGTGACATATATAGGTTATCTTCTGTTTTTATCTTCCCATTCTAGTCTCTCTTCAATCTCTGATTCTTAAGAATGCTGGAAGGCAAAATAAATGACACTTACTAAGCTACTAAGTCTTCGGCTGTCCTGCTTGTATACCAGTTTTTCAGCAACTCAGTTTGAGTTGTTTCTCTTGGGCAGCTGGCCAGAACAGTTTTCAAGAGGTTGGACTTCCCTAGTTCTCAGATTTTTGCTGTGTGCTGTGTACTTCCTAAGACAAAAAGCCTTGCTAAAGGTAAACTGAAGGAAGCAAGCCTGGTGGCAGGCTTCAGCTTTGTTTTCAGAGGCTTTGAAGCCAAATTTTACGTCCTTAGCTCCAATTTGCATATTGTTTCACCAACCAAGTTGTACTTGTGTTGCCCTTCTGTTTGGATTGAAGCTGTCACCTCTACGAGTCTCCTGGTTTGAGAGGTCTGAAACTGTTTGTCTGCAGACCAGACTTAAGATGAGGGGCCCTGTGTTGTACCTGAGGATCCAACCTTCCAGTTCCTTTTGCTCCGAGGCTTTGTCAATTTCCCATTTGCACTGCTTCTTTGTGCAAGTCTTGTGAATGCTGCTCTCTAATCCTGGCAGTGAAGATGCCCAGCTCTTCTAGGAGAAGTCTTATCTTTGCTTGCTAATGGGCTCCAGCCTGTTAAAGATAAGGCCTGCAAACCTGATCCTGCTGAAGTATGAGACAAAATTCTTGTTGACTGAATGGAGGCAGCTTTACCCAGAAGAGACTTGTTTGTGGCCCTGAGGCTTGTATGTGATGCTGAAGAGAAATCTCTTCATCTAATACTATTTTTTTTTTGGCGGGGTGGGGGTTGGGGCTAAGGACTGAGGAGGGAAAGCTGAAGTCCAGGACTGACAGCATGAGCAGGGATTAGACCTTGCCGTTCCTCCCACCTTTTTCTCCCTGTTGGTGTGCCTCCATGCTAATTTAGACCTGTGACAACCATCAAAGCCTTTCTGCATACCTTCTGCACAAAGGGGTCTGTCTCCCACGTGAGGGCGTTCTCTGCTGGGACAAAGTCAGTTTGTCCCCCCAAAAGAAAAATCTTAAGCACCCAATTGCCTGCTTGACTGAATCCCTGACTGCTATTATGTTTCTAACCACGGTAATTGGCTTTAGTAGTTATTAATGGATTATGCTTGGGAAGGGAGGGACAGAACCCAACACCTAGTTTTGTAGATGAGGGACTCCCTGACCTAAGTGCTGCTTTCCAGACATGGGGTATGGCTTGTGAGCTGTCAGAGTGAGTCTTTTTAGCTCATTTCCTCTGAGACAGGAGACGTTTGCAAGACGGGAATATCCCATGCTTGGTGGAGGGAAGGCAGGAACTGAGTAGAAACTCTATTTCCAGATGCAGAATGCTGCAGGCTTTCTTCCCTGGTCCTCGTTCTGCTTCCAAGCAGCAGGAATTAGCTTTTAAAAGAGGCTTTTCCTTGGACTCTGAGACTTTGGTTAGGGAATTCCATGGAGAAGAATAACATGTGTGCTTTGCAGCATCTGTGCAGAGTTTTGTGCTACAGGTGCATCAAGCCACGTGTGTGTACTCTCCCAGTGCACCTGGGATTTTTCATGTAAGACAGCCTGGTTGGAGGTTGAAAGAGCTCTGGTGCTGCAGGCCATGTCTATCCCTAAAGGGCAGCTAAGGCTCACAGTACTTGTGTGGACACCTCCAGGTATATGAGTTTAGAGACTGGTACTGTAGCTAGCAAAAAAAAACAGCTTTGGCAGCTTTAGCTTTTGGTTCCCATCTCTTTGAGAATGTTTGGTGATAGCTGTCTGCCTCTTCTGCTCAGCATACTTGGCAGTGCTGCTTCAGCCTTATGATTTCAGGTTGGATATTAGGAAAGATTTATTCTAAGAAAGAGTTGTTACGCATTGGCACAGGCTGCCCAGGGAGGTGGTGGAGTCACCATCCCTGAGGTGTGCAAGAAATGAGGAGATATGGCACTGAGGGATGTGGTTTAATGGGCGTGGTAGTGGCGGGTTGACTAGATGATTTAGGGGTCTTTTTCCAATCTTGATGATTCTATGACTTGGAGAAAGTAATTGCTCAGCTAAAACATGGAACTGGGAGCAGAAAGAGCACTGAGTTCTTGCCCTGCCATGACTCTTCTCTGTCTTTGATCAAGTTGAGTGCATATTCACTGCTTTGCTGCTGGATGTCACATAATGCTGGTAGGAATGCTTCTCACAGAAGTCATGGACAGTAAAGAATCCATTCCCACTGCATTCGAGGCTTGGAGACACCTTTTAATTTCCAAAGGAAGAATCAATGAAATCTTTAAAAGCTGCTGTTTTTGCAGACATGACGTATTTCCTTATTTTTCTTTCTTCTTTGAGCTGTCATCCCCTATATCATGCTGTGAAAGATGTTTAGGCAAAGCATCATGCTGGCTTTTTTTGAAAGCAGGCCCCAATTCCTGCATTTGTGCTATCCTCCTTGCAATGACTTAAACATAGTTTTGACATTTTATTCTCAATAGCTGTAATAAATGTGGCTTTGTGAGAGGTCATTTATAGCTTACTTAGGAATCTTTGTGTGAACCTGGTTTTCTTCTTTACACTGAGTATAGGAAGCTGTAACAAAACAAGCAGTGTGGTGCAGAGAGCTGTGGCACCCATGTTTCTTCTGTTCGAGTTTGGGGATTTGATCCTGTCTTATCAACTAGTTTGAAGCCAGTGGCTGTCAGGCAGTCCAGCATATGCAGCAGGATCATGGTATCACCCAAGAGAACTTTGAAATGGACCTTGCTGGAAAGTGTGAACTAAGCCAAATATTGCTGCCTCTAGTAAAGAGTGTTGAGTCCTAGAGAGGGCATCCTGATCCAGCTTTGAGGTCGGCCTTATTTTGAGCGGGCGGTGGACTGGAGACATCTATTCTGTGGTTTGTTAGGTCTGTGATGCTGCAGCCAATTCATGATTGTGCTGGGAAGCTGCCAGCACGCAGGCACAAGACATGAATTGAAAAGTAATGGGGAATTTTCCATGAGGTCTTTCTGCAGCTTACAGCCCTGACTGTATATGAAATGTCCCAAGTATGTGCTGTTTTGAAAATGTCATTGCAGTTTACAGCTGCTCCTGGTTTAGGCTTTCCATCCACACATGCAAATGCATCTGTATGTCCTGCCAATTCTCTGCAGTTGTGACCTGCTGCATCTGAGAAGCTCAGCCCAGCTACACTGACAGGGCTTCGGAGCATCTCTCCCTCTGCTGCTGCCTGCCCTTGTGAAATGCAGTGGAACATGCTGAAATAGTCTCAAGCCAGAATTCAAAGTGTGCCTTGTAGCCCATTTTCTCTGTCTTACTCACACTCTTTGTTCATAACATAAGGATTAGTAATTGTTTTTGTTTATTTTTAAACAGCTCATTTGTGACAGGGACGGCCTGCTGTGGACACACGTCACCTCTGAGAATCTGGGACTTTGAGAGGTGAGTGAGCTTCCAGGAAATGGGGAAGGACTTGGCAAGGGAGAGTGGATATCAATGGGAAACAGAATGTTGGAGATGGCATTGGATCATTCCTTTGGTTTGTATGGGGAAGTGATGTTTAAATGTGACATCCAAGGCCAGGCTGGACAAGGCTCTGAGCAACCTGATCTATCTGTGAATGTCCCTGTCCACTGCAGGGGAGTTGGACTAGATGATCCTTAAAGGTCCCTTCCAACTTTAAGGGTTCTATGATTCTATGAAATATGAGATGTGAGGGCAAGGGAAACCAAGCTGGTGTAGGAAGGTGTGGTGGAGTGATTCTGGTTCAGTGCAAAGCAGCTTCACTTTTCTCTCCAATTTATGGCCCAGTAATCCTTGATATCTAATGAAGCTGCTCCTATTGTATCTGGTTTCTTTCACGATCCATATACAGTCAGAGTATTCCCATTACACCTTCCTTTGCATCCATCTCAGTTGATGCATCAGCCTAAGCCAGAGGGGAGAGAAGTGACCTGTGTCCTTCTATTTGCAAACTTGTCCATGGTGCTGAGAAGCCAAATGTGAATGCAGGCTCTACAGCCATCTTCTCCTGGCTGGTGTTTCTGGCAGCTCAGGTGCTCTGGTGAGGGGTGAAGTGAGGGGTGGCGACAGGTTATCTACTGAAGTGACTTAGGCATGTTGTCTTCTCTCTGTCTTAATAAGCATCAGAGGTTAACTGCTGTGGCCTCTGCTTTGGGGCCACTGAGTAGTTCCTGTCTGGTAAAGGTGCTGACCTTAATGACTGGGGAAATGTTGGGCTCAAATCCTGACGTGAGACTCAACCGCTGACAAATTTGAAACTCTTAGCCTGAGGGTCTTTGTGTAATGATGGACAGATAGCAAATATTTGGCAGGATTATTGAACAGCAGCTCAGCTTTCCAGAACTGGTATGCTCTGTGTAGGAGTGGCACAGCACAGATTATCAAGGCAGTGCTGTCAGGATTGAGGAGAGCTGGTGAGGTCTGGGAGGGGAGCAATGACAGAAGGGGCCCAAGGGGTGTCAGCAGGGCTGTGTTTGGGAAAAGGAGGGTAGGAGGAGATTGGTGTGGATTCAGGGCTGGTCTGAGGACAATTGTCTGCTAACCTATAGCTTAGATAATTTAGATTGTCTGAGTCAACTACATCAAATATAAACATAAAACAGTTTGTTTCTTTTCTCTGAAGTAATAAAAGTAAAGAGTTGGCAGAAGATGCATCCTGCAAAGGTTGGGCTAGAGTGGGAAAGACAGCCCTAGTGTTTTAGCTGTGGCAAATATTTCTTGGTGACCTAATCCAATGGTGCCTTGGTGTACTCCAGAAGGATACAGGCTGTGCTGTGGTACCCCTGCCCATCAAATCTGCTGATGATTCTTCAATAGAGGCATCTGACAGGAGTGAGGAGGTAGGCAACTCTCTCCCCCTGCCCCAGCCTCTTTGACAGGCTTTCCCAAGGAAGCCTGAAGAGATAATAAAGCTGTGTAGAAAATAGGATTAAGGTAATGAACAGGCACAACGGAGTTTGATCTTTCAATAATGTCAAAGCCTGAGTGACAGGCAAATAAAAAAGCCAAGGCAATCTAGGCCACTGGGCCTCTGTTGCAATGGCTGGAGTGTCAAACTTATTCTTCCCTCTTCGCCTGTCACAGCTGGAATGCACTGTGCCACTGGGGCTTTTCCTCTCTGGGGATCTGTGCGTGAGCTGGAAGTCTCATCAGCACGTGCAGGGCAGGAGGCTGGGTAAGGAGTGCCGCTGGGAAACTGGCACGTGAAGCTTGATGTGATCATTCACAGTGAAGGAATATGGAGTTGTCCTTGAAGATCTTGACTTCTCCATAAACTGTTCTTCCCAGCAAAGCTTTAGACTTTCTCAAAGCCTCCAGTGGTTGCCAGCAACAGTGTTGGAGGGAGGTGCTGATTTCTTCCTTTGGTGCTTGTACATGTTGTCTTCCTCCTGAACGCTTTAGAACTGGGAGTATGGTGTGGTAACCCAAAACCTTTGAGCTGCTCAGGACTGAAAAACTCCTCCTGTGCCCACTGTGTCCAGATGATGTCATGCACATGTAAATAGGCTCTACCTCTGCTTAGGTGCTTACCCTTTCCTTATGGTCATGAAGAGCCAGAGTCTGATCTGCAGAGGCTGAACACAGCAAGGATGTATCACTAAGAGCACAATTCAGGCAACTTCTCTGTAAAAAAAATGGTACAGGGGGGAGTGGTGTTTAAGATACGTTCTTTAAAACTGCAGGATCCTTAGCACCATGTTGGTATTTGGTGCTGTTCAAGAACTCAGTTAGTTTATTTAGCTGGTGCATGGGGATGTGTATAAGTAACACTGCAGCAATGTCTGTGGTATTCTCTTCTCTTGGGTAGGTGGTCTTTTTCTCCAACAGCTGAGAGATGGAACATGCTACAAAAGGATTTAAAGCTTAAATAACCTTTTGTGTACTGATCTTCTTAGTTCCAGGCCAGATAAGTCCTTGGCTGGTGCTTGTAGCTGTTGGTCATGGTGTGTTTTCGTATTTATGACCTTCGCTGTTCCCTGACCCCGGGGCCCCTTTGAGAGAAAAGGGTTAATGTCTTCACCTGGAAACATGTTCTGGGCTTTGAGAAAGGTTGGTTGGGTTTAGAGGCAAAGAAATTTTTTGTGGGGAAGAGAAATGCCTCTTGCTGCATCCCACCCCCACAACTGTCTTTCATTTCTAACTCTGCTTATGATGGTGTTGGATCAAAGCCAGAACAGGCAGCAACAAGCAATTGTCAAAGGGAGTCTAAAGCAGGGGAATGACCGCGTAATGCCAAGACACTGTCTCTGATGGCTGAAATTCCAGCTGCTGCTACACCTGGCCCTTTCTCCTGTAATGAAGGAGGATTTTTTTTTCCTTTTGCTTTTGAAGCTGACTAGCTGCACCTCTGGAGGACATATCTCACAGATGCTACACTGTGCCACCTGATCGCTTTTAGATGTGGGGAAGCTGCTGTATGCTTATTGCTACTCAGGATCAAGGTGTGTTTGTTGAGGGGGCTGTGAATAACTTAGATGATTAGAGGTCTGTACAGGAAAGGAGAGCTATTAGCACTGGATACCAGCCTGTGTCCTTGCAAGTATCAAGTCTTGCTGACTTCTGGGCTTCTTGCAAGTTCCCTTGCCTTTCTGCACCAGTGGGGAATATGGTAGCAGCTGCCTCTCTTGCTGATCATGTACCTCTACTCCCTCTGGAAGTGCACCTGCCTGTCTCTGCTCAGACCTTCGTGTCTCATCTGCCAGTGCTAGTGTGCGGCTTAGCAAAAGACACCATTAATGACAAGAAAGGGAGAAAGAAATTTTCTTCAGATTCTGTTCCTCTTTCTCTTCCTGCCTCTAATCTCCTTTGGGAGTCTAACCTAACTTCCTGGGAGATGAGGGTGACACCACTGGAAACAGCCCAAAGTCAGCATTTGTCCTTTGCCTGCAGCGTGCTGTTGCTCCCCAGTCTGTCATGGTTGTCTGCATGTCTTTGCATGCAGAGAGACAAATGCCCCTTCCTCAGGGTTGCTCCTTCACAAGGCAGGGTACTCTAGATGTCGCTTTGCTGTGGCTCTTGAAGCTGTTATGCTAATGATGTTTGAAATGGACCAGTGATGCAGTATGGCAGCGCTCATGCTGTAAACACTTGGAATGCACAAATCCTACCTTGTCCTTTCCTGTGAAACAGTGTGACAGGCACAGGGCAGGGGAGCCTTTGTGTAAACCAGACAAAGTTAACTGTGCCCTACAAACCACCCAAAATCCTCTACCTTTTAAATTTCCACTCTTTGTCCATCTCCTCCCCTCTTTTGAAAGCATTTTTGGTAGAGTGGTTCTTGTTTTTTGGGTTTTTTTTTTTTTTAAGAGCCCTCTAATTTCTCGTTCGGTTTTTCTCCCACTCCTGAGCCCTTTGAAAGTGGCTTTACGCCGTCACTGACACCAAACTGACACTTTGCGTTTCCCCACTTCTTGTCCCTTTATGGCAACAGATGTTGAAATTTTGTATCCCTTTTATCTGTCCCTCTTTGCCCTCTTCCTGTAATTAGGTTTCCCTTGTTAGCAGTACAAAGTGGCCCGGTTTGCTGCCTGGCCTTTTGAGCCATTGTGTCTGAGCACATTTTTTTCCTCCTCTTTCGGAAGAGTTCCTTCCCCCTTAAGTAATAGGCAGGGTGTGGGCCAAAGCTGTGGCTTTTTCTTGTTTCTTTGTTCTCCATTTATCTCTGCCACCTTTTTCAAAGGGATGGGGGGGAAAAGACAGAGAGTACGTGGAGAGGGAAGATACAGAGTTTCATTTCTTGACCGTCAGGCTCCCCTGATCTTCAGGTGTTCAAGGCAGGTGCCTTTGATGTCTGCATGTTTTGGGGTGGTGGGAGGTAGAGGATTCCTGAAAGTGGCTTGGGAGTGGAGGAGAAGGGAGATTCAGGTGTGTGGCTGGTGCCCTCAGCAGAGAGGTGGGCTGCTGAGCAGGTTGGTAATCCATATTTGCCTCTCATGCTGTTGCATTGTGGTCTTTTACTGTAAGAGGCAGCATTACCAGCGTAAGCAGCTGGCTGAAGTTTGTGAGCTTGCTGCTGCTTGATCTCTGGTATGTGTTTCCATGGGACCCTTGCCCAGGTTGCATCTGTCTGTGGAGTAGGGTGGGCAGGAATTAGTTGCTGTCTCTCAAATCTCAGTGTATGTTGATCTGCATCCACTTTGGCGGCTCTTTAAACCAATTGAGTGAAGGAACCATAGCACAGTTGTCAACAAGGAGGGAGAGCTTTAAAGCTTCTGCTCCCTGTGCTGTTCTTAAGCAGCAAGTGTAATGTGACAGTTGCGTGCTATGTAGCACTTGTTGTGCACTGTGCACTGTGAGTGCTAGGCTCTGCAAGCGTGGACCCAAAGCAGACTTTGGTCCTGGCTCCATTGTGCACTTGGTGGGTTTAAGGGCTGAGTTCTTTCCCTGACTGCTTTATGAGGTTTGTAAGCTGTTTGGAGGCTAATGGTAGAATCTGATTGTTGCTGGTGCTTTCCTGTTTAAATCCAGTCCTTCCTAGCTTTGCGTCTGATCATACTCAGATTTTTTTTTTATGTGTGGAAGTAAGTAAATGAAATGAAGATCTGCAGGAGTAGCTCTTGGTTATAAAATGTGCTAAATATTTTATCAGAAGCTTTTTTTATAGAAGCTTGGTTTAAAACGTGCAAGTGTCTTGTTCTAAAGTGAGTTCTGTAGAAGAGTGTTCTCTTCAGAGCTTTTAACTTCAAGATTTAAACAAGTTTGAGACCCTCTACAGCTCCTCACAGGGGAGCAGAGGGACTGTGCTGATCTCTGCTCTCTAGTGACACCCACTCTCTGGGAACATCATGGAGCTGTGTCAGGGGAGGGTCAGGTTGAAAATTAGGATGAGGTTGTGCACCAGAGGGTGGTGGGCATAGAACAGGCTCCCCAGGGCAGTGGTCACAGCACTGAGCTGCTGGTGTTCAAGAAGCATTTGGACAATATAGACATAGACTCAGACATAGGACTTGGATTTTGGGTGGTCCTGCGTGGAGCCAGGAATTGGACTCGATGATCCTTGTGGGTCACTTCCAACTCGGGATATTGTATGATTCCAATTTAATGGCAGAGGCATGTTTGGGTGATGGGGAGCAAACAGACACAGAACTGAAGTCCTAAATCAAAAGGAAATTTAACTGTCTCCAAGAAGAGTGGGGAGTCTGCTTCATCCAGGCATTAAAACTGGATTTATTTAGTCACAGAGTAGTTGATGGATATCTCAGTGGGACCAGGAAAGATGAGTGGTAGGAAATATTCTGGCACTGATAATAGATTCACAGGATTTGGGGGACAGAAGAATGACAATACCACACTGTAGATGAAGAATCCCTTCTCCTGCCCTGCTTTTCTATGAATTTGTCACACAAAAAATCTTTCTTGTTGAAAACATTCTTTCTAGGCTTTGTGCGAAAAAGGCACCACACTCTTTTTAGGTTTGAATTTCTTTCTCAGCATCTCTGTCTTGGCTGAACAAAGTCTTTAAATCACAATAAGTGATTCAAAACTTGTCCAACAGTGAGCTAAGCTTTCTGAGCTGTGCTTGCCTCAGATAAGTGAAAGCAAATGTGAGCCTTCTACTGCTTCCACTCAGCAGTGGGATAATCCAAAGGTAACTGCCCTTCCTCAGATACCTGCTTATTTTCTTTTCCTGGGGTAATCCTGCTTATTTCTTGCTATGCTGTTTCCCCTTCCCCTCCAAAAATGGCTTTGTTTGCTCTTTTTGAAGCATCGGTTTTGAATATTCCCATTTATATGTACTTTGATTAATTAGGAACAGAAGTGTTATACCTTCCTTCTGAAATTCAAGGGAAGAGGGTTTGTGAGGTGACTGACTGAGGTCCATCATAGGGAAATTCTAGTCTTCAAGCACACCCATTCTTGATCTGTTCATATTAAATCAGTTTGGCACAATAGCTATCTTTGTGTTTCTAATTCGGAGCTCAGAACCATTCCCTCTGCAGTAAGGTCAGCAGAATGGTGAGCTCAGTTGTAGATCTAGGCAAAGGAAAAGCAGGTCCCTCTTCTTGGAGCTGCTCCCATTTGTGACTTGAGGAGCAAGACTAGAGGCAAACTGTTCTCTTGCCTTCAGGCATGAATTAATCCTTTGACAAGGCCGCAATGAAATTCCTACCCCAGTTCTGCAGCTCTGAACTGCAGGATTTGTTTCCCTTGCTCTGAGATCTCGGACCTTGTTGGAGGCTGGACGCCTTTGACAGCCAGCTACTTGAGCCAGTGCTGGGAGAGGCTTGCTGCTATAGGGTGCCTCTTAAGTGGCTCTCTCCTGGATGAGTGCTCCTCTAAGCAGTTTTGTTGTGGTCAGCGCACTATCTCTTGGTTTATAATGAATAGCTTCTATCTTATCTGCTTGTGCAATATATTTCCTGTGGTTTGCATGAATTCTGAAAACAGTTTTGGGCCTTGTGGTTCTTCACTTTTTTTTTTTCTTTTTAACATCATTTTTCTCAACCTTTCGCCACATAAGCTGGACATTCTCTGCCTTCCTTTTGTTAAGAGGACTCTGGTGCATCTTAACCTAAAAGTAAAACCCTTGTAAGGGGAAGAAAATACACGTGTTTATCTGAGATCCTTTTCTCCCCGCTGCAGTTGTGACTCCCTCATGCTGCGGTTGGGTGTGAGGCCAGCTCCTGCCCTTTGGATGCTGCATGTCCAGGGCATGCTGTGGCCTTTGCACTCCTGTTCAGGCGTATTTATGACAACTTTACAAGGCCCTGAACAATTGGAGAGCGCGGGTGGGGGCTGGACACTCCAAACGCATCAATCAGTTTCATCCCTCTGAGCCAAAGCAAAAGCAATCTTTATTTTTCCCTGGGTTGAGAGAGAATCAACAGAGGCAAGAGAGAAGAATGGGAAGGAGTGAATGAGGAACCCCCTCTGCCACTGGCTAGTGGTAGCTCATTTAAACAGATGGCTTTGTTTTGATTTGGACTCTCCATTTTTTTTGTCTCCCCACTAAAGGAGACCTGCAGAGCTCAGTCCAGAAAGGGAGCAATACAGCCGCCTGTTCCCACACAAGTGGGGCGAAAGGCGAGAGGCTTTGAGAATTCCCTGCTTCTTTTCCTTGCCTTCCTCTCTTTCTCTTCCCTCAAGAAATCACAGTTTGAGAGAATTCCCCCCTGCTCCTCCCGTTGGAAAGAAAGACAGAGAAGACATTCTTGACATTCTTTGCAGAGAAAAGGGGTTAAATGTCTGAATTTGGGGGTCACCATGTTATACAAATTGCAATCTAATCGTTTTTACAAGAACACACGTGTGCTGAGAAAAGGAGCCATGGACAAGAAAGAAAAGGGGACAGACAAACTTTTTTTGTCCTATCTTTTTTTTTTTCTCCCCCCAAGGTTTTGGACTATTGTCATGTCCTGTCTCTCTACCCTCCTCACCCCCGAGAGGGAGAACATTGGTTTTATAGTTAAATTGGTCCGTAAAGCAGAAGGGCTTGGTGCCATTTCTGTTTGTTTTCCCAAATAAAAGCCCCAGCAGGGTCTCTTTTGCACCGTTGTGGCTTTATTTGAAGAAACTGGCTTTTTCCCATAGCCCAGCGTGTCAGTTTATCCTCTGAACTTAACCTTACGGGAACCCGAACAACAAAAACTCACAGGGTCCCCGAGCTGGAAAGGTAAAGAAATTGTATCTTTTTATTGGACCATTTAAAGCGTGTGTGGGCCAATTCAGAGAAAGCAGAAGAAAAGAAGGCAAAACTCCCTCTTCTGTCTCTTCCCCCCGACACAATCTCAAACCATCGTTGGTGTCATTCCCCCCTACTGCCTCAAGGCCCTTCAGCTGTGCTGGGGAAGCTGAGAGAGGCATTTCTCCTGAAAATCACTTAAAATCACTTATAATGGCATCTCGGAGCCATTTCACATGGAGGTCACCCCCAGAATTCCCCAGTCCTATCCACACCTCCCTGCAGGAATTAGTAACCTTGGCCTAGTGCCAAAGTAATCTTGGGGTAGGATAACTCTGTGAAAAATAGCTTTGCCAAATAGCTGTGTTTCTCCCTGTGTACATTTATAGATGTTGTTTAACCAGGCCTTTTTCTTCTTAGCATAAGCTGCTGCATCCCTTGAGTGTCCGAGCCCCAGCTGCGAAGCACCTGGAAGAGGCAACAGTTTAGCTCTTCCCTTTGGTTTTGGTGTTTTCTCCAAATTGGATGACAGGGGTTGTACAAATGCTGCACTCCAGATAATTGTCTTTAAATGGGTTTTGTTTCCTTTCTCTGTTTGATACCCTGTTCAAATATCCCACTGTTTTGAACAGAACAGTGCACTTTTCAGTATTTATTTATTTATTTAAGTAAATGCTTCCCAACTGGCTTGCTGGAAGTAGATTTTGATGTTTAAATATGCCTTTAGAGCACTGCTTGGTTTTGGCCTACTTACGTGCAATGGCTTCTCCTCTTTGATGGATGATCGCAGCTCACAGATGAGGTTTCCAGAGTGGATGAATATGTCCTCAAATTCAAACATATCTGTTTTCAGCGGATGTTCTGAATTCACCAGTTTCCTAGACTACATTTAATACTAAACTTGTGTGCTGTATATTTGTATAATACCAATGCTAGTGAATCAAGTTTGACCAAAATTTGGGGTGGGGAGAAAAATGCGTATTGTTTCAACCCAGCTTTTGGATTGTAGTTCAGGTACATTAGAGATAGCTGGCCAAGAGCTGCTGCAATTGGACAGAGTGCAGGTACGGAGCTGCAGACTTCTTCAGAGCTCCAGCTATCAGCAAGGTCTCAGGGAAATCCTGAACTTTTATGGTCGTGCATATCATCATTTTTGCTTGGGAAACTGTAGATTACTTCAACTTCATGATGTTATTTTGTGCCTCTTTAAGTAGATGTCCTCTGCCCAAATAAGCTGTTAGAAAACAATTGGTGATGTGCCGGTGTATCTGCTGCTTTTTTTGTTGTTTATTGATAGGTGATCCTCATCATTTTTGGATTTTCAGGGAACAGCTGTGGGTTTTGCCCCTTAGAAAGTGGAAACTGTTGGGGACTGGGTTTGGAAGGCAGAGAGTAGCTGGGATAATGAAGACTGAAGAATTTGTAGGCACTAACTTGTGATCCTGAGACTGGTACACCTGTGGTTGCAGAACATTTCCTCCCCAACAAAGACTCAGCGTTGTTGCGTGTGCTGGGAGGATATGGGACTAGCTCAGCATGGTGGCCTGGTTCCTGGAACTGCTGGCCCAGGGACACCTTAATTTGCTGAAAAAGGGGGGAAATATTAATCACATTCAGCGTCTTTATTTATTTTAGTGCACCCAGGCCAAAACTTAGCTCTTCTGGTTCATGTGCCCAGTGTGCAAGACAGTATGATTTTCCCTTGGTGTCAGGTTATAAGTTTTTCACTGTAGCAACTAATGTGTTCCTTCTGTAAACTGCTGAAGGGCTGCTGCTGTATGCGGGGGCTGGACCTCCCAGCTGAAAGCTGTCTTGAGGTTTGAACTGATTAACAAACAAGCAAAACAAGGTTTCCTCGCTGCAAAGTGACTTGCATGCATCTGTGCTCCTTTTCTGCCCACCAAGGGAAGCTAATCCTGGTGGGGATTGTGTTTGTTTTCTTTTCTGTTGTCTAGGCTGGAAGGGAATTGGAGGAACTCTGATTGCTGAGGTGCTTGGGTACCACTTGTGGTGAGGTGCGAAGGCATGGTGAAACACTGGAGCAGGGCACCTGGGTGGTGCTCAGCACAGCACAGGAAAGCAGCAATCCAGACTCTCTGGTTTCTCCCTGAGGTTCCTTGATGTTTGATATTGATTTTTTTTTTCATTTGGAGACATTAAAATTTGCTGCCATCTTGAAGCACTGCAGCCTGTGTTGTAGTAGGCGTGTCACGGACCTCGGTTTGTAACACGGAAAGGCCCTTCCCCATATGCTTGTTATTGGTTTGCCTAAGAGGCTGAACCTGTGTCATGGACACAGGGGGTTGAGCTTCTTAGTTTCATAATAAGGAGCACAACAACTCCGTGTATGGCCTGTCGGAAGTGACAGGTCAGAAGCGGGAGATTCAATATGATTGGCCAGGAGCACCCTAGTCTAGCAAGAAGATAAGAAACACTATATATTTCTTTAGCTTTTACCAATAAACGCCATTTTGCTGCACATCATATTGATGCTGTGTGTGGTATTTGGCCAGGACCGGGTTTAGGTTCCTTTCATGCAAGAACAATACTAAAAGGGTCGCCGGAGTTCGGTAACAAGCCTGAAGCCTGCGTTGGGGACGTAGGAGACAAGCTTTTGTGTGGCCAGGCTTGCTCTGGGTGTAATGGGAGATTGCCAGAGGTGGGAGCATATGAGGAGATCGATTTAAGGCACCTGAGAGGAAGGAGAAGTGCCTCAGCAAGAAAAAGACACCTGGATGTTATTCAGCATCTTGGTACCTTTCCTTAGCACCGTGCCTCTCTCATCTCAGCACTTGGCATATTAAAAGTGTATTAGCAGGGAAAATGATGGAGGGCAAATAGCACAAACAAGCTTCAGCCAGGTAGCACATGTTCACCAGATGTGCTGCTGGGCTGAGTTGTCTTTGTAAAGCCACTGGAATAGCTCATCTCCTACGAGTTGCTCCCTGCTTTTCCTCTGGCAGCTAGCAGAGGAATCTCAGGTTGGGCAATCTGTCTTCTGCTTCTTGGAGGTAGACCAAAGACTCATGCTTGGGAGAGCAGTTGCTTCCTCTTATGTTTGTCTTCTGACATGCGGCCACACATGCAGCTCATAGGATCAAGCAGGTTGTGTGGAGGCCTTGAGACCGGCTTTGTGCCTGTCGGTCTGTCCTGCTGACTGTGCAGAATGGCAGTTGGAGTGGATCAGTGCACTTGGAGGGGCAGGGCAGTGCCTCAGCTCAGATGTCCAAACCTGCCGCACCCTGTGGTGAAGCTGGAGGACACGTCTATCTCAGCTCAGACCGTGAATGTTCAACCTCCAGATCTACAGGTACAGGTGCAGAGTTGCAGCTAGGTTGGTCTGCAAGTAACCCTCCAAGGGTTAACGTATTGTGAGAAGGTTGCAAAGGCCTGATGCCTGGAATCCCCTCGATCCCTTGCCTAGAGAAATACAAAGTCCAATAAGCCAGCACCCCTGGATTCGTGTTGGGGGGGATTAATTCATGCACTTGATGTTAAAGCTTGTCCGAGAGGTTTGCATGGGGGGGCCATTGCTAGGGCTGGTTGGCCTCTCTAAATGGTTGCTAGGGCCCTGGCATCAAGGGCCAATGTAGCTGCCCACAGCCACGGTCACGGAGGGAATTACACAGCCACAAAGAAATTGTTATTCTACATAATCTGCTCTTTGGAGAGTGACTGTGGGGAAACAGGCTGGCCCCAGCATGCCGCCAGCTCTGTGATCATAGAAGCGTGCTGGCTGCAAAGATCGGCCAGGGCTCGCCTTCTGATCTGGGGACACCAGGGCTCGAGGCGCTAATCTGCTTTATCAGCGATTTCTCTCTCCTGACACAAAGGTGTTTACTTGTTTTAACATCTCCTGGGACTCTATTTCTCCTTTTGTGTGGTCTTTATCCCCTGACGAGGGCTTTAGCCCAGATTACAGACAGAATTAAGGCATTTGGCGATGTGCCTCAGAACTGTGTGATGCTGGATCAAGGAGCAGAAAGTAACAAAATAATGGTGGGAAATGCTGGGAGTGACCCCACGGCGGGGTTCGTGCTGTCGGCTTTCAGGACCGCTTCATTGTCCTGAGAACCAGGAGCCTGTTGGAGAGGGCGGCCATGTGGCAGGGTGGGAAAAGCAGGTGCTTCGAGGTTTATTGTGTCCAGCATGTTTGATGTAAAGAGTGTGAGGAGGAGGCGGAGGAAGAAGAGGAGGGTTTGCAATAGGTGGCCATCTCCAGCAACTGGGCAGATTGTCCCCTCCGTTCCTGAGTGTCTGCTATGGACAGGTGTTGCTGGCTGCTGGGGCGGGTGGAGTGTTACTGGGGACAGTGACTGAGAGAAGGGCTCAGACTTCTCCCAGCCTTGTTGGGAGGGCCCTTTAAGAGTGGTCCCTCACCAGGCAGCTGCTGCTCCTGCACATGAAGAAGCAGCTGATTGATATGGCCGCAAAGCACTTGGGTTTGAACTTCCTGGAGATATTGTTTTTGCTTCTCCACAGCAAGCAAGCAATTTTAAAAGGGCGGGGGAGAGGCTATCTTTTGGGAAATCATCTCCAGAGCAGCCCTGGAATGGCTGCTCTTGGCCTGTCATGTTCAGCCCCAGATAAGGTGTTTGCAGCATGCAGCATAATGGAACAAGGTGAGGGAGAGCAACCACAGTGAGCTGGGGCAGGAGTCTGATTTGGCTGTGGATCTGAGCTGTGTGTCAAAGATATTGGGAAATACCTCAGCAGACAGTATGTTGAAGGATAGAAGACGGGATGGGATGGGATGGGATGGGATGGGATGGGATGGGATGGGATGGGATGGGATGGGATGGGATGGGATGGGGTCAACCAGGTGAGTGGCTGCTCCAGATTATCTGGAGTTGAGTATCATTTCCCATGGAAATGGAGCCTCGTCATTCAGCGCATTGGTCACTTTTCCCAAGGAAGATGATCCCCTTTCGCTAGGGGTCAGCTCTGCCTTGGCTCATATCTTATCATGACAAGCTGCGACTTCTGTTGATCACTATCCTTGTCAGTTTGTAGCCCAACCAGTAGCAGAAGCTGGAGGAGAAAGAGCAAAGCTGTACAGGCTGTTGCATTCTGTTAAATCACAGAAATGAGATCCAGGAGACTTCTGTGACATCTCTGCTTTGGCCTGCTGGACTGGAAGGGCTCTCTGCTTTGAATGACTCTTCAATTGTGTTTCATTGCAGCGGTCAGCTGTTAACCTGCTTAGGGACTGACTTTCATCATGGAGCTGGAGTTCTTGATGTCTTCTATGAAACACCCTCCCTTCTCCTCTCATGTGGGTATGACACTTACATCCGCTACTGGGACATACGGACCAGCACCAGGTGAGCCTGCCCTGCTGGCATCTGGGGCCTGTGCAAGGATCCTCTGGGCTCTCCTTGTGCAGTGCCTGGGGACTCGCCTGCAGCTTGGTTAGCTCCTTCAGGCTAATGGGACCTCAGTTCCAGTTCAGGTTCTGGGTGGTGCAGGCTCAGCCTCTCTCTGTTTTGTGTTGTCATTGCAGAAAATGTGTCCGGGAGTGGGAAGAGCCCCATGACAGCGCCTTGTACTGCATAAGGAGCGATGGGAACCATATGATTGCAAGTGGCTCTTCCTACTACGGAGTGGTGCGCCTCTGGGATAAGCGGCAGACTCAGTGCCTGCAGGTGAGGGCTGGTTGGAGGCTAGGCAGCAGCAGAGCTTCTGGCTTATTCTCTGGCAGCCGTGTACCCACGTCTCTTTGAAAGAAGAGACAGAGGGGGGGGCTAACCTTTATTCCTGCTTTTCTAGGGCATCTTAGCATTTGGGCCTGAAAAACCTGTTGGGGTCTGTGGGCTGACCTGTTTTTTGAAAAGCTGAATCTCTTGTTTTCTTGCAGAGCTTTCACCTGTCTTCACCCACCAGCAGCCCAGTGTACTGCCTCCGTTTCAGTACCACTCATCTGTACGCTGCCCTGGCATCAGCCTTGCACGTCCTTGACTTCACGGCCCCGTGAAGGGCACCTTAACTGCTTCTGGTCGCCCCAGCTCAGCAAAGTTGACACTTGGCTCAGGGAAAAGCAGAGCAGGAGAGGTGAGAGTGGCCCCCAAGGCGTCTATAGAGATTCTTTGCCTGCCAGAAAGCTATGTTGAAGAGTCCAGAAGGGGCAAGGCTTTCTCAACTTCATCTGCCCCTTAGTGGAAATAAAGGCCAATTGTCCTTTACTTTTTTTTTTAATTTTGTGCAAGTCAGGGTTTGTAATATTATCTGATTTTTTTTTGTTTTGTTTTGTTTTTTTGTTCTTTTCTTTTTTTAAACTCTCCTGTGGATATGTTTGAGGGGCAGGTTGAGCCAGAATGCCCTATCAGCTTGTATGCTGGTCAGGTTGAGATCAGCCAAACTCTGAGCCACGTGAAGCAAGTCTGTGTGTTGGGTACACTAATTTGGCGGAAGGGAAGGTGCCCAGAGCAGGGGCTCCTTTTCACCTGTGCTTGCTCTCTTGACAGCTGCTTGTGCTGTTCTTTGCAGCCAAGAGGAAGAATTGAGCTAAAAGGCAGAGCCAGCCCTGCTTTCAGTGTATGCCTCCCCAAGCTGGCCATCAGGTCAGGCAGTGCACTTGGCAGGGCTGAAACAGTTGTATTTTGCTAAATAAAACTCTGAAGGGAAACAGAAGAGAGTGTATGTTTTGTTTCAAGTTCCAAAGAAGCTGTGATGTTATGCGCTGGTTGCAGAAGAGACTGGGCTTGTTTTCAGATGGTCTACATGGCTAGAGGATCTCTCTCTGGGCAGATGCTGTGGCACTAATGTGTTGAAGGCCGTTGCTGGGATCTTGGCTCTCATACCACTCATTCAAAGAAGGAACAAAAGCAAGGTCTGCAACTCACTTGCTGCCTGCTCTCTGAAGCAGCAAACAGGACTAGTGCAAAAACCAAGGCCTTGATGTGACTTATTGAGATTCTGTAGGAACATCTAAGAGGGCTCAACTTTTTGCAATGGCCTTCTGAACTGGACCAGAACTGAATCTCACAGCTGTAGCTTTCATGTGTTCTGTGCTGTCTGAATGATTTGTGGATGTCTGTGGATGAGTGCTTTGTTGTCTGGGATCTGGACCTCCTCAGGGAAGGAGGTGCATGAACTCTATTAGGCTGTGAGTTTGGGTATCCTGAATAGGTAAAGGAGAATTTTTGTATCACAAGCTGGCAACACTTCTAGGGCAAAGCAGCCAGCATGGTGCTTTGTTAGGACTTGATTGGCAATTTCTGCTGTCGAGAGGCTGCTCTTCCCTGGTTATCCACAGTGATTGGAAGAGGATGTGTGCTGGAGCCTGTTGGAGCAAGGAGGGAGTGGAATTAACCAGATTTTCACCTGCTTGAAGGCAGCCCTCCACTCCCACTGGATGTGAGACAGCAGCTCAGGGTGCAAAGTAATGTTGGGTCCTGCATTTTGGTCACAACAACCCCAGGCAACCATACAGGCTTGGGGAGGAGTGGCTGGAAAGCTGCCTGACGGAAAGGGACCTTGGTGTACACATGGACAGTCGGCTGAATATGAGCCGGCAGTACGCCCAGGTGACCAAGAAGGCCAGTGGCATCCTGGCTTGTATCAGGAATGGTGTGGTGAGCAGGACTAGGGAAGTAATCCTGCCCCTGTACTCGGCACTGGTAAGGCCTCACCTTGAGTACTGTGTTCAGTTTTGGGCATCTCAGTACAGAAAGGACATGGAGGTGCTGGAGCAGGTCCAAAGAAGGGCAACAAGGCTTGTGAAGGGCTTGGAGAATATGCCCTACGAGGAGAAACTAAAGGAACTGGGGCTGTTTAGTCTGGGGAGGAGGAGGCTGAGGGGAGATCTTATTGCTCTCTTCAAATACGTGAAAGGTGATTGCAGTGAGAGCGGGGCTGGTCGCTTCTCACTGGTGACAGGTGGCAGGACAAGGGGAAATGGCCTCAAGTTGTGCCAGGGGAGGTTTAGGTTGGATATCAGGAAAAACTTCTTTACAGAAAGGGTTGTTAAGCACTGCAACCGGCTCCCCAGGGAGGTGGTTGAGTTGCCATCCTTGAATGTGTTTAAAAACCGTTTGGATGTGGTGCTCAGGGACATGATTTAGTAGTGGGTTGTTAGAGTTAGGGTACTATGGTTAGGTTGTAGTTGGACTTGATGATCTTGAAGGTCTTTTCCAACCTGAGCGATTCTATGATTCTAATTGGTTTTGCTGCAGGATTGTATTCTCACAAAGCTCTTTCCAGCACAGCTTCCTGTCACAATTTGTGATCCAGCTCTGCTGACAATTATGCCAGCTTACTGCCAGCTTCCATGTAGCTACTGTGGTGCCACATGTTCTCCTGGAGTCTAAGTGGCAAAATTGATATCTAAGTGCCCTAGGCACTGATCTACTGCTGTAAAAAGATGTCACTACTGGAACAATCTTCCATCTACACAAATCTGTAAATCCCAAAGACAGCTGGTCTGAGATAATGATTCTCAAGGAGACCTCTGGGCAATAGGTAGCATGGACCTGTTGTCCAAAAGATGGAGCTTTGTGTCAGGGGCTGCTAAATACTGTTGCTGTATTGCTTGGAGCACTTCAGGCTCTGCATGTGTGAAGAGCTTTAGGTAAGTGATTAGGCATGAGACACAAGACCAGAGAGATGGAAGAGCTTGGAGGTGGGGAGGAAGATCTGTGTTTTCTCAGGTCCTGCTGTGTTCCTGGTCCTTTAATGAAATAGCAAGTGGAGAAGAGGGGTGGA
This sequence comes from Numida meleagris, assembly GCF_002078875.1. NCBI lineage: Eukaryota > Metazoa > Chordata > Aves > Galliformes > Numididae > Numida > Numida meleagris. Next base: position 12,906,528 of record NC_034413.1, on the reverse strand, counting down.
GGTATTAAATGTCTTTGACAGAGTCCCCAGAGAGAGGCTGTGAAGGATTGGGGTTAATATTGGGTGGGAGGAGAGGTTCTTTATTGCACTGGGACTTGGGCAAGGCCCAGAGTAGGAATGAGCTTGTCAGCAGATTAGGTGAACAGTGTCACTGGTGCGGGAGACTCCTCCTGTGACAGACCTGCCTGCAACATTGCTGCTGCCAGTCCTCCCATTCCCTTTCTACAGCCCCCATTGATGGATCCTGCACTTTTCTAGCTGCTCTTAGGTTCTTTCTGTTTGAAACCTAGAGCAGAGCTGCAACTCCATGGTGGTGCCACCACTGGTTGGTTGAAGAATGCACCCTCCCACCTCAAGTGACATTAAGGAATGGGAAAAGCAGAAGTGGGGCTTGGCACACTGCTTCTTCTGAGCCCTGCCTGTTGACAGTGCCTTGGGAAGACTGTGCACATGGGAGCTGAAGTTAGGCAGCAGAGAGGGTGTAACTGAAGATGCCAGCAAGTCTCTGAGGAGTTTTTGTGGTTTGAAAGCAATGTTTGTCATGGGAGCTACGCTGGGAGCCCTCAACATACTCACTTAAAAGTTGGATGTTCTGGGCAGAAGCAGTTCAAATATGAACTGGAGATGAAAGGACATGCAGAAGTCTAAGCACAGGGATGGTTGGTGCAATAAAGACTGTAGCCAGCTGGAGGGTGAGTTGTAAAACCAGCATTGCTGGAGTTGTCTCCATGCATAGGGAGCTGTCTTTGCAGTGAGGCTTGCACTGGGGCAGGTTGGTGCCCAATCCTGCAAAGGATGTGGTTTTGCTACCCTTGAGTTGTCCAGTGGCTCTTGTCACCACATTCCCCTCCGTGTCATGCAAATGAAGGCAGCTGCATCTGAGTTCCTTCCTCTGCACAACAGCCCTGCATCCTGCACATCACATTGCACATGGCTGGTTGTAAGGAAGCAGCTCTTCACCCTATTTCATATGCTGTGACTGCTCAGCCCTAAGCACCTTTTTGCAGAGAAACCAGGGTCACCAGAACATTCTTTTAACAGCATGGAGGACCTTGCACAACAGCACAAGAGGGAGCTGCTTCCAAGCACATTCCAGGCAGGTAGCAGGTGTGAGGAAGGGGTTTTTTCCATATGGGGAACTATCCAGCTTTCATGTTGCTTCTACCACTACAGGATGAGGAAAGGGCAGCTGACTGCAGCTGTGATGTACTTTCTTTGCTTGCTGCAGCTTCCCACAACTAATAGAAGGATCATAAATGTCTGTGTAAATCAGGCAAGGTGGCAAATGATAGACTGCCTTGCAGTTTCCCTGGGCCTGCAAAGATTCCTCCAAACAGCTCTATTAACAACACGACTAATTTTTATTAGAAAAGGCAAAATAAATACCATGAAGCTGTGGCAGAGAGCTGTCCCCGCTACCTCAGCCTCTTAGCAGCCACTGCCTATTGGGTCTTGCAGTCACCATCTCCACTGTTTGCTGCCTTTATCTTCTTCAGCTCCTTCTGCAACTCCTCTTCTGCAGCCAGGATCTCTTTTGGCTTCTGGTACTGTAGGACAGAGAAATGCCCATAGCACTCCTGATCAGCCTCTCCTCCAAGCAAACTAACTGGAGCTAGGCTGCAGGCAACAGGGTGTCTGTTAGCACAGCTCTTGCTGGGTGGAAACTACACAGCTGGGCCCTCTTGACAAGGGAGGTCTTTCCATTATCAGCTACCTCTAATGCTTGCTTGGAGAGGTGGTACCCTCATGGTAGGGACATTTGGCAAGATCTGGAGTGTCAGTTACAGCACAAGTAAAACTTCCTAATTGCATGTGAAGTCTTGGCCTCCACCAACACCTCTGTTATATGCTGGCAAGCTGCGTTGTGTGGATCCCTGGTGTGCTCATTGGTCATAAGCTCACACGTGTTTGATATATAATCTCCACTTTTTTTAAAGGCAAGAGAAATAGGAGTTTCAGTTCCTCTGTCCTCCCCTCAGAGCCCTCTTGTCCAGCTGCAGTTTAGTGGTGGATGCAGGTGCTTTTTGGCAAGGGTTTGGTGTGTAGCAAACAGAAGCTCAGAAGCACTCAGGATGCTCCTCCTGGCCTGTTTCCTCTGCACACCCACGCCAGCTCTGCTGTGAGGTTTCCCTCAGAGGGGATGCGGATGCACTCTTGGTAGCTGGCTTCCGTGTTTAAGATGAGCATGTGCTGCTCAAAAGCATGTCTGCCTCTGGATGCTCCTTGCAGCAGGTAAGTGCTCATTTTACTAGACTCTTAACTTCCACCATGCATCTCCTCTCTGGCACAAAGCAGCAGGTGACTTTTTTATGGCTGAGAGACCTCCAAGTGCAGCAGGACCTTGGAGTCTTTAGCACTCACTCATAGAGCATGAAAGCATGCTCAGCCAAGACAAACTTTTTGTTGCTGAGAGAGGAGGCTTGCTCAGGCCAGTGGGAGGGGGATACATGGAAAATAGGGCACTATAGACACTGTTCCACCTGCAGGTCACCTTGATGAGCAAGCAGGGCCCCTCCTGTGGCCTGGGCTGTCCTGGCCAGTGTTAGCATGTCCAGTGTAATCTAAAACTGCCAGTGACTGTGACAGAGAAGGGGACTCAGCAGTGACCCACGGCATATCTCCCTGCTCTGCCTTGCTTCCCCACATGTAAGAATTTTAACTTTTTTGTGGACATAAAGGGAAGGGCAAAGTGCTGTTCTGCATGGCTAAAACCTCACCGTGATGATCAGAGTGTTGTTGGTATGGGTGAAGCTCAGGGCAGCTGCATCTAGGGGGAGCTGGTATCGGTCCAGGTCAGGAATAGGGAACTTCTTGTAGTACCTACAAATGTGAGAGGAGACAGAAATTAGAAGGATGGAGTTCCTATTTCCCTGAGCTACTTGTTATTCTGCAAGGTGTACTCCTGCATCTCCAGTGTGCCTGCCTTTGTTTCATGAACTGGGATCTGCAAGGAGCAGGCAAACTCCCAGGGGGGTAAATGCAGGGCGGAATGGATCTCTCAGGGTTGACAGGAGAAGCCTGTGCCATGCTGTGTGCCTGCTGGTGACTCCAGGCTGGTGGGAGCACTGGAAACAAACCTCTAAACTGGGAATTGGAGCTGGTAAAGTCCTGAAGAGCTCTGGTATATGGGAGCAGGTTTGGTCCCTCCAGGTTGCTCTCAAGAAATGCCAGGCATAGTTAGGGATAGAGCACTCAGCCTTGCTGAGGGATGTTCCTGCCAGCAGTTTCATGGGGAATTCTCTCCAAGAACTGGCAATTCTCTCCAAGGAACTGACTCGTAGCTGGTACTGAGGTGTTCAGAGCTGAACAAGAACAGGCAGCAGTTGCTGTCATGCCAGGAGGGGTTCTTCTTCATTCAGCTGGTTGTGTGTGAGGCTTGGCCTCTCTAGCTACCCTGCCCAAATTGCAGTTTATTTTCCAAGTCACGGTGAAAACAGCTACAAAGGGCAAATGGCTCTCCTGGTGCAGTGGGAGGAATGTACGCAGCTTGTTACCGCAGGGCTCAAACCGTTCTGTGTTGTCACTGCTGTCGGTATTTGGAAAAGGTGGCAGACATGGATAATAAGGGAGATGTCAAAGGTTAAACAGCAGAGATTAGATGAACACAAAGACATGTTAAGGAAGTGTTAACTTCTTACCGATTAGACAAAAAAAAAAAAAAAAGAAAGAAAGAAAAAAAAAGCAGTACACAGAAAAAAAACACTGTTTCAAAAGGCCTTGGGAGTTATCAATGAAACAGCAGCATTCTGCTGCCCCAGGACTAAGGAGAAGGGGAGAAGAATGGCTTTGGCTGGCCTCAAACTAAAATCTGTGACAAGATCAAAGGAAACCAGATCTGCCTGGCCACCCCCTCCTTCTCCTAACATTACCACTGCCTCTTGCTTCAATAATTGAATCAGGTTTGGCGTTTGGGGAGAAGGCTTTCTGGGTTTGTTTTTAGAGTTTAGTTTAATGGATTTATTTTACAGCAAGAGGTTTTAAGCAAATCCCACTTGAGCAGCCCTTGCCGTGGCCAGAGGGAATGGGAGTTGACTGGTGGATGTGAAGAGCTCCTGTCTGGGCTGGGAAAGTAGCTGATGGGAGGTTATCCCTGCCGAAGCAGGGAGATTCTCTGCCCTCGCCTCTCACCCCATGGCCAAGGGCAGTATTGCACTCTGAGCCTCGGTCCTGGCTTGAGAGCCACAGTGCATATGTGAAGTCACCTCTATTTTTTTTTCCTACTGGAAATCCACTTTTTGTCAGCCTGTAGGGAAAACTGCTACTGGTATGCTGAGAATTTATTGCTGAGCTACTCAGTAGTGACTTGGCAACCCATCCTGTTGCTTGTGCCTCTGGCTGGCGGTCAGCACAGCTCTGTTGCTCAGAGGCAGTGTGGCTGACTTCCAAGCGTTGGAGAGGCTCGGAGGTTTCCTTTCTCTCCCATAGCGATGCACGCTCTCGCTGTGGACGCCCCATGCCTTTGTTGCTATCTTGGAATTAGTTGCTGAGTGGTGCCTTGCCCTGGCCAAGACCCAGGAGAAATGATATAAGATATCCTGGAGCCTGTACTAAGTACTCCAGTGCTGGAGTCTGTCCCTGCTCCCTACTGAGGTGACTTTCAGCTTTAATTCCCAAAGCCCTTAACTTTCATCTGCAGGCTGTGAGCAGCTTTCATGTCCTTCAGCTATCTCTGACACTAGTCTGCGAGTGTGTGGCTGCCATACGATTGTGGGACAGCTCTACTATTATCCCGAGGGTGGTACAAAAAACCTTAAAGTCAGGTAGGACACAGGTGAAACCTTAGTGTACATTATAACCTTATGGCAGGCGAAGAGGTTCCCACATGCACACTGCTGCTAGTAGGATTGGGAGTAAATAAGCTTGCCTATAATAGCTGGGGTCGGACTTAAGAGTCAAACAGTACTCCTCTCCCGTCCATGGGTACCCACTTGTACCTGACAAGAATCTCACTCATCTTTGCTACACAGGTCTCCCAAATCTTTTCTTGCAAATCCTTCCCTGTGGATTCAGGCCAGAAACTTACTGTATTAGAGCTGTATCTGGTTTCATCAGGCAGACTCCCCCTCCCTACTGTCAGCTTCCTCCTGCTTTTGAGCATCCAGGTGTGCCCATGTGCAAAGCTCAGACTTCCCCTTGCCATTGTCTCTGATGTGGTAAACCACTGCCTGAAAACTGGGTTCTGCTGTCTTGAAAGCCGTTCAGTTTCCAAGGCAGAGCGAGTTCTTTGCCAACAGCACCACCTACAGCCAGCAGCAAGGAATGGTTGAAAGAGAACAGGGTGCGGGCTGGAAAGCACCACTGCGGTTTTGACCCACGAACCTGATCCTCCCGGGTTCTGCAGCAACGCTGGGGAGGGAAGGCAAGCAAAGGACAGGCTGCCCAGCCTTCCGTACGGGTGTATTTATCCCAGTCTGTAAATAGCATTCATTGACCTTCCAATATTCTCTCTTGTTTTCCTAATACTCCCTCCTTGCAATCTCTCCCCAACGCTACTGCTCATCCTGGCCTATTCCACTGAGCCAGTAATGGCTTTGGTGCACAGTGCATCTCACTCTGTGAGAGTGGCCATGTGATGACATAGGATAAGATGATGCTGAAGAGGATTTTTTGCTCCCATCTCAGTTTTCTTTTGGCAGAATATTGTGGTGCTGTCCTTTCTAGATTGTATTTTTTCTTGCTACCTCCAGAACAAAAAATATCATTGTCATTTGGCTATAGAGCAAATTTTTAAAGGTGAAATCTGCCTGCCTGTGTGCTCACAGCTTACACCGTGCCTCCTGAATTCTGCAGCTCCATGCATTCCGAGATACAATGACTAAATCAAAGTATCGTGTCTCAGGAAGAGGATGGGAAGCTCTAGCTTCAACAGGTCTGTAGAGGTATTTGAATCTGAGGATTCCCAAAGAGAAATGAAATGATATTTGACAGGAAAAGAACAGACTAAACACCTTGCTACTGAACTGTGAGATAAGTAACTGTGAGATAAGCAAAGTCCATTGCTGAGCTTGAGGGGCTTTTTGCTCAGTCTGGGGCAGCTGGAAGTGGAAATTGCAGTTGCATGTCTCTTTCTGTCCAAGGTATGGTTCCTCAAACAAAGGTGAGAGAGGACATTGCCCCTCTGCCACTTCCAGCCTGCCCTCTGTGCCAACCCACCCCAAGGGACTTTCAGCACTGGCAGTGCTGTCCTTACTGACTTCTTGTTCGTGGTCCGGATGACACAGCAGCGCTGCTCCTTCTCCACAGAGACACTGTAGACCTCCTTGGGGTAGGGCAGGTTACGGATCCGCCACTGGAAGCTGGTCAGGGTATCCTTCCTCATGAAGATGGGCTACAGAAAACAAGTACGTTTAGCAAGGCCCCTCCAGCTGTCTCCTCTCTCCTCCTTGTACTCTTTTGCTTTTAATACTCCAAGAGGCTCCATATGGGACTATCTCTTCTTTCCCACTGGATCATTTAGCAACAACTCAAGAAGCTGCCCAAGCACCAGTTTTCTAGGGCTAACATTTACCCAGGGCATTGCCTGTTCTGCTTGTAGGAGGCTGAAGACATTCACTAAGGGAGTCCCACAGCACAGTGATACAGTGAAACCGGGCCTCTGCCCCAGTCTGCTGTGCAGAGCTGCTCTTGTGTTTCAGGTCTACAGAAAAGAAAGTGAGAGACTAAAACCTCTGCCCCCTAAGCTAGTGAGACAGGAAGTTAAAACAGGCAGTGCTGTGTTAAGGAGCAGCCTGATACACACTGCCTGTGTTGGCCTTTCACTGCCATCACCTCACTTTCCACCCACTGTCCTGCCTCTGGCCTTCCTTTCAGCCTACTTTTTTGGAGGCTAGCACAGTAGCTGGCTACCACAGCAGTACAGTTTCTCTACTTACAGGAACCACAAATCACCTGAAAACCTCAAAAGAACCTAAACTGTGCCCTCCTTCTCCCCAGACCTTTGGGATGCTTTGTAGCAGAGCACTGGGCAGTTTAAGGCTGTCTCTTGGGCCCGTGAGTGATCTACAGACTATTGACTACTGCCGTAAGCACAAGGCTGGGTAGGTAGTTTTAGGTGCAGTGGTGCCTGCAGACCCTTACATACGTTAGAGCTGCTTTCCTTTATGAGCTCTGATTCCAGTGGTCCCAGGAGAGGCGAAGTTGGGTCTCCCACTTCAACCTGCCACTTGCCAGAGCCCCCGAGGGTGTTCTTCTCTCGCCACCTTCTACCTGTAGAAGGGAGAAGAGATTTTGTTATTCTGTTTCATATGAAGAAGTCCAGCAAACCACTACCAAAATTGCCCTGCACACCGAGTTGAAATGATGATAAGCCTTTTCCCTTAATTTCAATTATTTTCACTTTGGTATAAGTGGATCAGTTAGCTGGACTACTCATGAGTCCAAGAATTGTGCACTGACTGCCTCTTTTTTACTATGCGATACTGAAGCCATAGTAAGTTCACAACAGATGCCATGCTGCAATTGTGGTTTTGGATAATATCTGTAACCAACACCTTGTTTGTGTGTGGCTGCAGAAGCCACCAAAAAGCACGTTTCACCCCAGCACACATCGCAGCCCGTGTCAGGCTGTGCAAGCTGGCAATCCCATTCAGTGCAATTGAGTCTGTTGCGAGTGACCCTGGGCTGAAGCAAGGTTTGCCCAAGGAAGTGAGAAAACCCTGGGCCTAATCAACCATAGTTATGTCCCTTCAGAAGGGAGCGGGAGCTCCAGACACAACTCTTTCTGGAATATTTAGGAGCACTTTCTTCCTGCCCAGACAGTCCCTCCAACCACTCCAGCCCTACGAATACTGACCTACTGCCCCACTTACTCACTAACTGGCCGGTCTTCATGTCGTACTCTTCGGCCATCTCCTTCCCATCCTCAAACTGGTAGTGGATCTTCCGCTTCCCTAGAAGCAAGGCAGGGGCTGAGGGTCAATAGCAATAGGCTTACCCCGGCTGTAGGGCCCTGTCCCCTTGTCCGGGATCGCACCCCCTACGCTCGGGACCTCGTTTCCTTGTATGAGCGCAGCAGCACAGGGCCGTGTCCCTACGTTTGCAGACCCGTTTCCTCCCTTGGGACCCGGCCCCGGGCCCAGGCCGCGCTCCCTTCCCACAGGGCAGCCCCGAAACGCCCCGGGTTGGAGAGAAGGGGAAGGCAGGGCCCCATCCCGGCTCGCCGCTTCCGTTACCGTCCTGCACCAGCGCGGTCTTGCTGGCGGCCCGCAGCCTCTCCAGCCAGCTCGGCACCGCCATGGCGGCCGGGGCCTGTCTCCACGGCAACGCGCACACTTCCGCCGTCGACCGGAAGTGCTCGTCGGCCTCTGCCGGCGACCCGTAGCTGAGCGAGGCCTACCGCGGGGCCTAGGCCTGGTGCCGGCTCGGGGCCGCTTCCCTCCCTGGGTGCCGGGGGCCTTCTCTCAGCCCTCCGGGACCCTCACAGGGATCGCTTCCAGCCCCGGAGCTCAGCTCCCCAACGGCAACAAAATAACAGCGATGCAAGCCAACGCAGGCTATAAGCAAAATGTGTGAAGCTTGTTTTGATTGTATGCGACTGTTCTAAGCAACTTTCTCCTTCCTTGCTGCTATTCAGCGGCTGCAGCTTAATTTCCCCCCAGGGGAGCGAGGCACAGCCTATGGAACTGCGAGGGATTGTCAAAGCCTTTCCCAAGAGGAAGAAGGTGAGGGATGACTCAGGGAAAAGTGTCCCTCCAAAGATCCCAAAAGAAGGAATGGAGGAGCCTGAGGGTAAGTCCCGTGTGCCCATGGTGTGGGATATAATGGTAGTATCCCAGCATGCTGGCTGGAGGTACTGTGCCCCTAAAGGCTTCTCCTGGCCCCTGAGTGCATCTTCTGTAGAGGCATGGCTGGCTTGCTGCAGTGTGTACAGCCGGTGCCCAGCAGGGTGCCTGCCAACCAGTCCCACCTGAGATGTGTAGCTCGCTTGGTTCAGGACACGGCTTCTCTGTCACTGAGCTCCTGCCCTGTGCTTTTCTTCAGCAGAGTGGCTGAAACCAGTCACTGCCTACGTGTTGCAAGCTGGCATCGGCCAAGCTAGGGCAGAGATCTTCCACAAGCAGATTGTCCAGAATGGGGGATACGTACGCAACTGTCTCTGCTCGGAGGTGACGCACGTCATTGTAGCTGAAGATATGGACTGCGACCGGGCCTTCCGGCTCCTGAAATTGGCCAAGCTGCCTTCGAGCTTGCAGCTGGTGAAGGCATCCTGGCTCAGTGATTGCATTAGAGATCAGAAGCTGCTGAATACCGCTGGCTACAGCGTCTTTATCCCTCGGAGGTAGGCAAATGCTGTGCTGCTTTTCCTCCCTGTGGTGGCTCAATCCTAAATTGAATTGCACTAAAATTTGACCTCTGCTTGCAATCTCAGACTGCAGCTCTTCACAACTCCCTTGGGCATAGCTCAAAATCCTTTTTCGCCATACAGATTGTGAAATTTAGTGACTTTGTGACTGGTTGCCATTCTGTGTGATAGCAGAACGTGGAGCAGAGCCCAGAGTGCTAGCAGGAGTCCTGTTGCTCACCGCTGGTGCTAAGGGCACTTCTTCCTAATCCATCAGTGGTAGCAGGATGTTCTTATTTTTATTTTTTTAGAAATACTGGGGATTAAATGCTATTTTTTACTTACTGCAGATGAAGAGTAGAGAGAAAGCTGACAACTAGGCACAAGGGGAAGTAAGGAGTGGAACAGCAGCAACCACAGATTAGGGTCAAAATGTTTTGGTGGAAGTGCAGAAGAAGTGTTTAAGACTGAGGTAGTTGGGAGTGGAAGTTGCAGGTCAGTGAGATGGATTGAAACTGGGGCATTGAGCCAAAGCCAGAATAACGTGGGAGTACAGTTTGTATTGTTTGCTTCATTCCAAAATATGAGTAAAGGTTTTTTGGATAAGCTTCTTGGGGCTGATAAGTACTTCTCTACTAAGGTGTCTGATCCATGGCAGGTACCGGGAAGAGGGAGAACAGCAGCAGCAGCAGCAGCTCATGGGCAATGGAGAAAGCCAGTCCTTGATGGTGGAGAGCACAGCAGAACCAAATACTAAAGCACAAGTGGGGGATTCCTCACAGCAAAACCTAGGCAGCCTTTCACAGCAGCAACCATCTGAGGTGAGGCTTCCCACACAGGCTCTGCTCCTTGTGGACAGGTCCTGTGTACTGCTTTTGGCTAAGAGCATTCCCACAGGGGTATGATGCCAGACTTTCTGAGCGAAGGGATGTTGTTTGGATGTTTCAGTGGGTTGGTGCTGGCAGGTTTGGGCTGTAGACGTGGCTACTGCTTTTCTTTATCCCTTTAGGTGTTTAAAGTAGAAAAAACACCCCTTAAATTCCTATCTCCATCGGAATATTTCTAGATGAAGCAGTCCAGGTGCTCCAGTCTGGCCAAGGCTCACTCCAGTGATCATGTTTCTCCTGCCTCTTTTTGAGGAATATTCCCTGGCTGAGAATATCTCCCTTTCAGAAAGCACTGATATTTCATCCCATGTTCCTGCCTGAGCCACACTGACACATTCTCCACACCTTGGCAAGAACCCTGTTCAGACACATGTGCGGAGGATCAGATTGCTACTAGAACGATTGTGATGGTGTGCTTAAAATATCTGTGTCAAGTTATTGGTGGCCTCTGCTGTGAGTCAGTTTCTCGAGGTCTGCCATCAGCTTTGTCTTTTCCTGTGTTTTTGCCCAAGTTTGCTGAGCCCTTTTTTATGTTGGCATTATCCAAATCTATCTGCAGCCACAGTTACCACAGACCTCTTAGAACAGCAGCTGCCTTGTAATGCTGGTATCTGATGCTGTGTTTGCTAACTCAGTCCCAAATCATATGTGCTGAATTTGTTTTATGAAATGCTGCAATTACTCACTCACTCACTCACTAACTAGCCCACCAAAGGCTCCTTTGTTTTAGGCTTTCTTTTCTCGTGAGCATGTGCTTGGGGGGGATCTTTGCTCCCCAGATTTGCTGTCTAGTGTGTTATGGGCAGAGTTGGCTACTACTTCTTAACTGTATCACCTTTGCAATTACCCTATCTTTGCTGTTTCTTATAACTCTAGTGGTAATCATAAATAACAAATCTCACACTTAAGAACAAGAAAGGATTTTTGTGCTGTTGTGGATCCTGTGGCATCTGTCCTGCTTTCTTCTCACGTTTACTTTGGGTGGTCAGACAGCTGCTAGAGTCTGTGGGAAGCCTTGTTGCCTTTTTTCCTTTTAAATCCCCTGAAGCAATGATACTTCCTGTTAGTCTGTGTGCAAAAACAGTATCTGTAGGCACCTGAGTAAATTCCCTTGGTCCAAGCTTAGGGCTGTGTGAGGTTGAGAGGAGAACTCGATGGTTATGCTTTAAAGGCATAAACACCACACCAACAGAGAAGGTGAACATGAAATCTTAACGTGGAAGTAGCATCCATTTAAGCACCGAGTCTTTTCTACTGTGGGTTGATGCTTTCCTCTAGGCAGTGGGGAGTGTGCTGGTATATCATACTGAGTGGGGACTGCTCTGAGAATTTGGGGTTTGGATGTGAACTCTGCAGAAATCCTGTTGCCAGTCACGTTGTCACAGCTGCTTTGTGACTGGCATCAAGTTGCTGTAGTTTTCTGCAAGGCAGCAAGTGGTGCCAGTTATTCACCAATGGAACCCTGGTACTGTTTCCTCCCTCTCAAGTGAAGCACTGCCTCAGCTGGCAGGCTCGAGCTGCCTTCCTGGGACACACAAACCAGGCACAACCCATTCTTACCCAGCTCTGCAAGTCACCTGCTGTAGGATCCTGGAGTAGCTTAGAAGCTCAGAAGACTATTGGTTTTGCACGTATGGTTGTAAAAAGCCCATCAGCTTTTTTGGCAAAGCACAGAGATTCTGGGGTTTATGTACTGTTTCACCTATGTGACATTGCTGGCTGAGAGAATGGGAATTGCATGCTCCAGCTGTAGAGTTGTTTACGTTGTGGTGGATAACATGCTCCTTAAATGCTTTTAAGGGGCTTACTAAGCGATCTGAACACTCTGAGGCTTTGCTACCCTTAGAGGGAACGTTGTCTTAAGGGAGTTGCATACAGAGTTTCAAAGCAAATAAAACTACTTCAGTCTATCAAATCCTCAGTCTGACCCAATTTTCAGAGTTATAAAACAAGATTACAAAAGGGAAAGCACAGGAACATCCTGCCTCTTCTGCCTAATGACTTCAGCTCTGTATGTTGCAGGAATTTTGTCTGCAAGCCTCCCTAGCCAGCAGAAACAGGTTGTAAGGATGTGGCTCGGCCTTAGTTAGGCTGATGCTCTGCAGAAACTCGTAACGGGACTTGTGTGCAGCGTGTAACTTCAGGACGGATCCCAAACAGCTCTGTTCCTTTCGGGTTTATTTCCGTGGTACAAGAGCTCACGTATCTCTGTGGACTCCTGTGTTTATACATAAGGAGAGAGGAGGACCCCAATGAGCAAAGCGGTCTTCAAAGCCTCTGTTCAGCTTCCTACTTCTATCCGCTTTTGTTCATCACCTGAAGCCAGGGGTCATTGTTTCTTAAGTCCACACAGAGGCATCCTAATGCTGAGGGTATCAGCAAATGTATACATTGGTTCTTTCTTCTGTCACTGAGGAATGTGGAGTCCTTTGTGGCATTCCTTCCTTCCCCTTTTCTCTTGCAGATAGCCATGGGGAAAATGGGGGGGTTGTAATTTAGTACCCTGTTAAGATTTCATCTGTAACGTGAAAACAGAGTTCAGGGCGTATCTCCTGTGATCTGCATCGTGGGGTGGAAGGCGCAGAGACTGAGTGTGAGAGATGTGCCTGTACAGACAGCAGATCAACAAAAAGTTTCCCAGGAGGAGTGCGTGTGTCCTTGGGTTGCATCTGGACAGCAGCCTCTGTTCTCCTGTGCTTTGTGAGATATGCATGTGTTTTCAAGGGGTGCCTGGGTAGCTTAGAACATTTAGAGCTGTGTGTGCGTATAACTAACAACTTCCTGAGATGGCAATTTGAGCACTGCGTACCCTGGAGGTTGGTTAGTGCTCTGACTTCCTACTCCCAAGAGCAGACTGTGCTAACGGGACATATGTGAGGCATGCACTTATTCTCACATGACTGCTTTTCTACCTCTCCCTGAAGAAAGTCTATGACGATGAAGACAGCGAAGAAGATGCTAGTGTCACTCAGGGAGATCTGGAAGCGCTGATTTCTGGCCGCTATCCTGTGAAATCATCAGAGGAGACCAGCGGCAGCTCTACCGCAGTGGCCCAGCCTGCCAGCAAGTGGGTTTGTGCACAGTCCTCCAACAGCAAGAAGGAGAATCACAACCAGTGCATCACAGAGAAGCTGGAAGTGCTGGCAAAAGCCTATTCTGTCCAGGGGGACAAGTGGAGAGCTCTGGGTTATGCTAAAGCCATCAATGCACTCAAAAGCTACCACAAACCAGTCACCTCCTACCAGGTAAAACACTTTCCCAGAGTAGTGGAACAGAGAGATGGACTCAGCATCTCATCTGTTCTAAGGCAGATCCACTCCTGTTTCTGTGTGGGGCAGCTTATCTTCATGCCTTGGGAATTGTGCTCGAAGCTGTTGTGTAGTGAGTTGGATTCTTTGACAGAAAAGTGGAGTCAGAGCCTCTATCCCATGTTCAAACTCAGAGCCTCTTAGGGTCAGATCTGAGCACCCATGAGATAAATGCCTTCCCTAGGTTCAGTGCAGGGCCATTTTCTCCTTCCTCTTAAACCTCAGCAACTGGCTAGCATTGGAGATAACATATAAAACTAACTGAATCTGGTCGTGATTGACTGTGACAGCCCAGCCGTTCAGTGTAGCAGTGTTTCAATCCTCTTCTGTATGCTTGTCCTTTTTCACTTGGCACTGAACCTGCATAAGCCAGGTCTGAAGATGAGCAGCTCACAGAACTAGTGCTGCCGCTTACCAGTCACTGATCAAATGGCTGACTGGGCTCTGAGTGGTAACAGCTCCACAGCTCGTCTGTGGCTTTTATCACCTCTGATTTCTTGCTAGGAAGCCTGTAAGATTCCTGGGATTGGGAAGCGAATGGCAGAGAAGATCCTGGAGATCTTGGAGAGTGGACACCTGCGCAAGCTGGATCATATCAGTGAGAGCGTGCCTGTGCTGGAGCTCTTTTCCAACATCTGGGGAGCAGGGGTCAAAACAGCTCAGATGTGGTACCAGCAGGTAAGTTTAGTGCTTCATACAAGTGGTTCTCAGGCTGTGATTTGAGGACTGCTTCTGAGTGCAGGAGAATTACTTTAACAAATAGTTTCCAGTTGTCAGTATCCACAGATGGGATTCAAATCTGCTTTTATGGGAGGAATTGCGAGGCTGGGTCCTGTTGTGAGTGTATTTGGGGAGAGTGGAGTGCAGGCAGCCAAGGCTGAGTTTGGGTGAGGGGTAGACAAAGATGTGCAGTAGGAGGAGTGGAGGACACACACTTTCTCTTCTGTTACCATCACTGCTTGGAGACTCATCTCACCCTGCGCGCTGCAGTGACACTGTTAGGAGCCGGCCTTGAGCCAGGACGTCTTGGTTGCCAGAGTTCCCCATCCAGTCACTGCCCTGTTGTCCTGGCTGGCTCCTGTAGCTGTTAGAGCAGCCATCCACCTTGTTGTAAAAATGAAGTTGAAGTAATTAAGTGCCAACATGAGTCTGTCCAGCCCGTTGGTAAGTTCCTTCTGAGAAAGAGTGTGTTTCCTGAGCATAGATCTAGTGAAGCCTGCCTTCCTGTAGTGTTTGGTTTGTGATTGGCTTCTTCGCTGTCTGAAAATGTGCTTGTGTTTACACTGTAGGCTTTCCTTTACCTGCACCACTTGATTTCATTCAAGCCACAAAGAGCACAGTTGCCTTAAGAACAGTACCCTTCTGTCAGATTTAGTTAAGATTTGAAGTCATTGTGGGGTGGAAATTAGAAGCGTGTGTGGGGATTGCCTAAATCTCTTCAGGAAGGAGGCCATAAGCGATTTCTACAGGTGATTTCAGAAACTGTGACTAGCCTGGTCTTGAGACAGGTTAAATACCACCTCCCCTGGTCCTAGTGGAAAGCATTTGAAGAGCGAAGTTTCAGCAGAGATCATGTGTTCTGCACTAGGGGTTCCGGACGCTGGATGATATCCGCACAAAGGCGTCTCTCACCAGCCAGCAAGCTGTGGGCCTGAAGCACTACGAGGATTTCCTGCAGCGCATGCCTCGGGAGGAAGCTGCAGAAATAGAGCAGACTGTGAGTAGCTTGCTCCCGGGCCCTTGGAGTGGAGGACCTGCTGGGATCTGTCAGGAGGGAGCAGGCTGTGGAAATGTCCCTGTTATAGCCGAGTTCTTCAGCATCTACTCTGAGCTGTGTTAGCGCTTAGGTGACCGTTTTTGGGTGTGGGCCCACAAAGTACTTACTTGAACCTGTAAGAAGGTTCAGTTTGATTGCTTGGCAAGAAGGATAAAACTTCCCAGCTGTCAGTTCCTCACAATGCTTTGAAAAAGACTACATGTGGCATGATGGTTTGAGCAGGTTCTAGCTCCTCTTTCCTGTGTCATGTCTTCTCTGAGATATCTGCTTTTGGCCAACGCCCTGAGCCGATTCCCTGATGCTGCTTCTCCAAAGGAAGCCACGAGCATTCTGTGAGCTGGTTGTTGGTGTGGGGACAGACCATGGGTATCCTTGGTAGAAGCGACAAGGATCCAGGTGCAGAAGGACGTTGCTCGCTCTAGTAAGCCATGGCACTCCAGGACCATGGGGTGCTAAGCCAGTGTACCCTAATGTGAGCAGAGAGCTTGGGGCTCCATCATTGCTACCCCTGTGCTCTCTGATCACCATGGAAGCAGCAGGCAGCGTGACCCTGTCACTCGGCCACAGGGCCTGGCCACGAAGAATACGCTCCTGCCAGGCTCCTGCTGGGGTGTCAGTCCCGTATGCCGGATTAGCCATTCTGGTAGTGAGCAGTCCTTTTCCCAGGCAGGCTGGTTTGAGGAGCTGGCTCTTGGGGATGGGCCTATTGTTATCTTGATGGGATTACTGTGCTCCCCTCCATACACAGGCACACACCTCTGATCCAGGCTAGGGAGAGAGAATAAGGGATTAGTCACTGTCTGTGCTGCCTGTCACAGTGAGATCTGATGTGCTTTTAGGCTTTTGGGTGGGGCTGGGAGTTTTCTAGAAATCTTCATTTAAAGCCAGAAGGGGGGCAAGGACACCAGAGGAGGGCTTGCTCCGCATGAGAAAGGCTTGTGGCTTCTTGAAGCACCTCTGGGGCAAAGGTTAATGGGTTTATCTCTTGCTAATGAAGGATGATCCTCAAGAGTGACAAGGGGCTGTGGGCATGGACACTACCTTCCTGAACCTCAGCCCCTGTGATGGCCTCGTCACTGGGAATTGCTGAGCCCCTAATTATTTGCTGCCAACAGGGTGATTGGCACAATCAGACCAAGAATACTTCTCTCTTGTCCAAGGACCTGGGAGCCTTTCTTAAGCATTTAATGAATGAAGCCATCAGAATTGGCACTCTCTGCACAGAGTGGGAGCTGGGATCCAGCCTGGAAGTGGCTGCATTAGGGGTATCTCTGATGCTGCTGCCTCCTTAACATTGCTGCATCTTCCAACTTGTCCCAACCCAGCTCCGGCCTGGCCTCCCCCAAGAGCTGATACTGATGGCCAACTTTGTGGCAGCAGCCTGGTAGATCATTGTGTTGTATGGTGGTGGGCTGGGCATTTGCAGGACTATGTAAAAGCCACCCCAGCACACGCAGCTTCTGACAGCAGGCCAGTCTTCTCCTTGGGGCAGTTTGCCATGCCTGCCAAGTGTCAGCTCTGTACAGAGACCCTGGAGCTGCAGGACTGGCTGAGGCAGGTGCAAGATCATTTGCTGCCTGGACAGAGAGGGCATTGAGAGAGCGGTCTGTGACTCTTATCCCCTCTTTCTGTTCTTGAAGGTCAGACAAGCAGCCCTGGCCCTGAAGCCTGGGCTTGTGTGTGTGGCATGTGGCTCCTACCGTCGGGGGAAGGCCACCTGCGGAGATGTGGACGTGCTGGTCACTCACCCGGATGGTCAGTCTCACCGTGGGCTGTTCAGCAAGCTGCTTGACAGCCTCCACGAGAGTGGTAAGAGGGCTGGGGGCTGGCACATGGCACTCGAAGCTGTTCTTAGCGCAGCCAAGCCAAGGAGGGACTGAGGTCAGAGCTACACGTGAATAGCATCCATTGAAGGGCAGGTGATCGCTTCTCCTCTCTTGTGAGGTTGTCAGGGCTGAGGCTGTGTAGTTGCAGGGACCCTGCAGCGCACTGAGACCCCTCAGCTGCTGTCTGGACCGTGGGAAGTTCAGGATGGGGATTCCAGGCTCTGCCACTCAGCTCCCCTTTGCCTGCTCCCTCTCCTCAGGCTTCCTTACAGATGACCTAGTGAGTCAGGAGGACAACGGTGATCAGAAGAAGTATCTGGGGGTGTGCCGCCTTCCCGGGCCAGCCCGTCGCCACCGGCGCCTGGACATCATCGTGGTGCCTTACAGTGAGTTTGCCTGCGCCCTGCTCTACTTCACCGGCTCGGCTCACTTCAACCGCTCCATGCGCGCCCTGGCCAAGACCAAGGGCATGAGCCTCTCAGAGCATGCCCTCAGCATGGCTGTGGTGCGAGGCCCTGGTGGTGTCAAGGTGGCCTCTGGCCATGCTCTGCCCACCCCGACGGAGAGAGACGTCTTCATTCAGCTGGGGCTGCCTTACCGAGAGCCCTCGGAACGGGACTGGTGACACCCTGTTGTCGCCCAGCGCTCCGAGCCCCACGCTGTGCTGCTTTTTTGAAGGGTGCTGGCTTCCCCGGTGCTGTTCTGTGGTGACTGTGAACTGGGCAACGTGTCCCAGCAAACTGGGGCTCCTTGCAAACTGGGGCCCTGCTGCTAGCAGAGCTTTGTGGCTTCACCCAGCAGAGGGCGTGGTCTGGAAGCGGGCTGGGATCAGGCTGGAAGGGCTGCCCGGTGTCACACGCGTCTGCCTGTGCCCAGCTCTCAGGCACCCCCTGGCTACTGAAGGGGCTCACTGCCCGCCGGCTAACCCTGGCCTGGCTCTCCCTAGGGAAGCTCCAGGAGGTTGACCTGGAGAAACCTTACGATGAAAGCCGTCCTGGTGCTTGGGGACTGGGGAAGAGGGATGCATCTTCCTCTCTGTCTGAGCACAGATGCCCCATAATCTCTGTCCTGAGCTGTGTATGAAGGCAGCAGGGGTCTGGCCTGGCCTGGAAACAAGCCCCTTTCCTCTGCTCACTGCTGTTGGCAACTGCTGCTCCGGGAATTGCGAAGGGTTCCCCTGTGCTGCTGCCATGTCCTCCCTCTGTCTGACTTGTGTCCCGCAATGGGTGCACTCATTGTGCAGTGCCAGGCAGCTTCCCCTGGTGCCAAGTAAGCCCTGAGGAATGCGTAAGAACCCACTGTGCCGTGTCTGTGTGTTCTCAGTTTGTCATGTGCTGAGCATCCTGCAGTGCAGAGTGCTGTGATCCTCCTGGCCTGGGCACACGGGCTCCTTTCCCCTTGGTGCAGGAAAGGAGTGGCCCTTGGGCTTCAGGGTAACTGTGCTCAGGCTTGTAACGACGCTGAATGTAACCCGGTAGGACTGTGTGTTTGGCGCATACAAGGCATGGAGGCAGAGAGAAACGTGGATAATTCAGTGTTAATCTGGGCAAAGCAGAGCTTTCCCATTTTGTGTGTGTGGTATCCAGGAAGTCACCTGGTCTGTATCAGAGCAAGTGTGTGTGTGTGTGTGTGTGTGTGTGTGTGTACATGTACAGGTGTGCTACCCCCTTCTATTCCAAGGGAGTGAATTTTATTTCTCAGGAAAGCTCAACTATTTTTGTATTTTGGAGATGAATTTCACAGAGGCTTTCAGTGCTCCGCAGCATCAGCTGCTGGTGAGGCCAGGGTGGTTGTTCCTGCCCCAGTCTCTGGGGCTGACCTGGCCTTACGCTCCCTTGTCATGTGGGGGACCTGGCTCCCCCCACTCTGCACTTTGCTGCGTCTTTGTCAAGTGCAGGGATGAGCTGTGTTTGCTGCCGGGGCAGGCACTAGGGCCTCAAACCTGGCAGCTGTGTCAGCCCAGCCCTTCTACAGAACACTTGGTGGAAATGAATGTCTTCTGGCGTGTCTTGGTGCTTTGAAACATAAAGTACAATAAATCCCTTATCTCTTTTTCCTTGATGCCTCTGTCTTCTTGCTCCCTGCCTTGCAGTTGGGCTTCTCACCTCTGTCCCTGGGTGAGCACGGGTTTTGATCCAGCTCTCGATGCCAGGGTGAGCTGTTCCTTGTGGGACTGGGGCTGCCCCTCTCGCCAGGGTCACATGCTGGGGATGTTGCTATGGGTGGGGGAAATGCGGTGCTGCTGTCCCCCGTCCCTTTCCCCTTTGTCCTTCCCTCCGGGCCCACAATTCACACTGCGGTGCCAAACGGGTGCTGCAGCAGCCCTGCAAAGCTCTGGCCTGGCTGTGCGTGCTTTTACTAAGGGGGAGGACTGGGGCTGCTCAGAGTGGGACTGTTCCCTGGGCTCTTTGGGAGATTCAACTTTTTTGGGGACACAGAGAACTCCTGCCAGCCTCCTGCGCTGTGAGGGAGGGGGCTTGTGTCTGTCCCTCCCTTCCCACCCCTCAACTCCCTGCCCAGGAGCTCTAGAGGGGGCAGAGAGCCCTCCCGTGGCCAGCAGCAGCCGCAGCTGCACGGTCCAAGGATGGGGCCATTTCTTCTGCAGATGCAGCAGGGAAGGAGCACGACTGCTCTGCCAGGGGCCAGAAGTGACGCTTCTGGGTGCCACAGGCTCCCACCTCCCCCTTGTCCTGGGCCAAGCAGTGCAGCACCTGTGGCTGGATCATGCTGCCTGCTGTGAGCGCTGGGCTGGGCAGTGCCTCCTCTGCGTGGAGGGGAAAGAGCAGCTGTGTGCCCCTAATCCCACTCTGCATCTTCTGAATTACTTGCAGACCCCAAGGTAGGGGTTACCTCCAGTCTGGCATTCCCCAAAGCTAGGTGTGGCTCTGGAATCGCTCTTCTGCCTGTGCAGCAGAGCAGGAGCTGGCCACTACGTGTCCCCAGCACAGCTTCTGCCTCTTCTAATGTCACACAGAAGAAGGCACAAGGCTCAGGGCCCGGACAGAGCTCCTGGGGTGCCTGGGAGGGGCTGGATGGCTGTGGGTGCTGAGCCCTCAGGATGGGTGCCGACAGGGTGAGCAGAGGCCACTTTAGGCATCTCTGTGGGGGTGCTGACTGGTTCCTGCACCCCAGGAAAGGGCTTCAGTGCTTTCCCCCTTCCTGCCCTCCCTGGCTGTGAGTCCGATCATCCTGAAAATTAAAAATAAACCCAAACACAGCAGCACTTTAAGAGACTGAGTGGGAAGCCGGGGAGCCAGGATGGGTGCTGAGCTCCTGCCACAGAGCCCCTTGCTCCCACTGCTGCCCCGTGTGCCCCCAGTGCGGGCACAGACGGGGGGCTCAGGCAATTCTTGTCCCCCCAGCAGCTCTCTCTGCCCCCGAGGGTAAAAGGAAGAAAAAGCCGCTCTGAGTCGCAGCATTAGGGCAGCTCTTCCCACCCTGTTCCCTACCCCATGGGGAGGACACCTCATCCCTTGTGCCGGTCCTACGGTGGGGATGGAGGCAGAGGGGGGCAAAGGGGCCCTTTGGGCTCCTGATGGTGCCGCTTCATATTCACGAGTAAATACTTGCTAATGGCAGCGCGGCCGGGAGAACGGAGCGGAGCTGCTCCCCCCGCCGGGGCAGGCAGGGAAATGAATATGAATTTATCATGATTAGGTGAACCCAGCAGGGAGAGCGGGAGAGAGAGGGCCAGGCAGGGAGGGGGCGGGCGAAGATGGATCTGTGCAATAAAATTAAATAAGGACACCAAATAGAGTCACTGCTCGCGCGCCTGCCCACCCGCGTGCTGGGCCTCTCCCGCCCTCCCTCGCTCCTCCAGCTTTGCTGATTTCTCTCTTTCCTCAAATTTATGAGGCCAATTATGAAGATGAGGTTGGAAGTTCTCAGAAGTTCACTAAATGCAAAGTGCGGTCCCTGCTGTTCCCATCAAATTAATTAACCGAGCGCTATTGATGGCCGGGCGGCGTCGGCACGGCGTGGAGCGCGAGGGAAAGGCTGCTGGGGTGCAGCTGGGGTGGGCGGGGGGAACCCTGCGGGGTGTCCCGGGGCGGAGGGGCAGCAGCTGTGTGCCCAGCGCACCCCTGCTCTGCTGGAGCAGCTCCTGTGGATGGGGCGGCTGTGCCCCCCCAGCCTATAGGATTGGCTTTTGGGGGTCCCACACGGCCCCTGTGTCCGCTGTGTCCCCACGGCGGTGAGATACCCTCTCTACTGCTGGGATGCTCGTGGAGGAGGGGAGATGCAGGGCACCAGGCTGAGCTCAGCTACCACCCAGCCAGCCCTTCCCTCACCCGTTTTTGGGAGAAAATGCACCCAGAGCAAATTACATCGCTCAGAGAAGTCTCATCCCTGTGCTTGAGGCTGGGAGGGGATGGTCCCAAGCCCTTCCAGAAGGTCCGGTCCCGAAGCCCCGGATCAAACCCCAGAGGTCTCCATTTGCTGCACTGCTGCTCCGTGCCTCCGTTTCCCTCTTCCTTGCATTTCTCGGGGCTGTTCACTCCGTGGGCTTTCACTGGGTGCCAAACCAGCGTCCCGGTTTCCGAGGAGCACGAAGATACAGAGAGATGCCCCCCAAAGCAGCCTTGTTTGGCACCAAATATTGGTGCCATGTCTAGCTTGCACCACCCGGCTGTGGGGACCTTCACTCCGCAGCGCCACGAAGTCTGAGGCCACACAACCCCCCCGCCCCGGGGCTGTGGCTCTGGGTCTCCTCCTGCCCCGCGATCCGTGCGCTCTCGTCGGGCCGCACAACGGCACAAAGTGCGGCGCTCACAGAGGCGCTGTCTCTCCGGCAGAGCCGTAACTCGGCTCCCGTCATCACGGGAAAGGGGAGGCAGGCGCTCCCGTCCCCTCGGATGGGAGCCGCGTTGCTTGCCGATCATTTCCCTGCTTGTGTCGAGTCGGAGAAAAGAAACAGCCCGGCAGCTCCTGGGCTGCTGACGCTGGGAGCGGAGAGGGAAAAAAATCAATCCCAAACGCGGGAAGGAGCGGTTTGCAAACACCCGGCTTTGGGGCCGGGCTCCCCGCCGGCTGCTGCTGTAGGGCTGGGCTCGCAGCCCCGTCCTGCCCCGCAGCCAGCCCCAGCCACGGGGCCAGCGCCGCGCAAGTGGGCTGGGAGGGAGAGAGGATGGGGATCCCGCGCCACTCGTCGGGAAAGGAGGCAGAAATAAAGGGAGAAGTGAGGGGACAGGCAGCAGAGGGAGCTGGAGGACCGGGTAAGGGCAGCGCTGGGGGTGCCTGAGGTGGGGGCAGCCCCCGGCTCCGTGCAGCCTGCTCCTTGTCGTGGGGATGGCGGAATGGGATGGAGGGGTGCGAGGTGGGTTGCGATGGCACAGTGACCCCGAGCCGGGGGCGGGCTCAGCCCGTGCCCACAGCCCAGCTCCTGGGCCTATCCCTGTCCCCTCCTCCAGTTTTGCCCGCAGTGGGGTCCTGAGCCGGCAGCACTGAGCCTGGAAGGATGCTCATCACAGCAGGGGGACCCGGGTGGCTCTGTGACCATCAGCAGCAGAGCAGCGCGTCCCCAGGGAGCAGGAGGACCTGGTGCAGGTACAGCAGAACCTGAAATGCCCCCTGCTCTGCTCCCCCCACCTCCTGCTGAGCTCTGGGGTGCAGAACTCTGCAATTATTCCTGCAATCAGCCCAGTTTGCCTTCCTTGGGCAGGCCAGGCCATGGGGCAGTGCCCTGGGGACATCAATCCCAGCTGCCACCCCCAAGCCCTCCTGCAGCCTCCCCAGCTCCCTCTCTCAACCCTTGCCATTCCAGCAGCAGGAGCCAATACACGGCCATGGGTGCCATGCTGGAACAGTACAGCCCCTGGAGCACGGGTGGTTGAAGGCACTTTCTACTCCTAGGGAGCAATGCCCACGGCAGGAAGGTCTTGCTGCTGTGCCTGGTACTGCAGTGGGGTCATTTTGGTGCCACCAGGCTTCTTCTGTTGTGGTCTCTGCCAGTGTCTGCATGGGCACTTGTAGTGCTTTCCAATGGACAGCATTGTTCTGCTCCCCATTTCTCGTGCTCTGCAAAGCTGGAGCAACACACAGGAGATGCAGCAGGACCCCCCACCCTGCTCCCAAGGGTTCACCACTGAGACACCCCAAGAGGACACCACTGGAACACCCCAAAGGAACAACACTGGAACATCCACAGGGGACACCATTGGGACGCTCCGAGGGGACTCCACTGGGACATGCCAAGGGGACACCATTGGAACACCTCAAGGGTTCGCCATGGGAACACCCCAAAGGAACACCATTGGGAGTCTCCAAGGGTACACCACTGGGACATCCCAAGGGCTCACTATGGGGACACGCCAAGGGAACACCATTGGGACGCTCCAAGGAGACACCACTGGGACACCCAAGAGCCAGCACCCACAGCCACGGGGGGATTTGGGGCCGGGGGGGAGGTGGGGGGGACGACCCTCCTGCTCATTCTCCGTTTTCTGCCTTAATTAGAACCCGGAGAGACCGGGTGAAATCGCATTAGCGCGGGGCCCCGGTGCGCGGAGCCATCCATCTTTTTTTATTACAGCGTAATGGGGCTGCTCGCGAGGCGCCGTGCGATTTGTCACAGGCCTCGTTCCCTGATAACGGGCATTTGTCATCACTTTCTTCCCGTGTTAATGTCATCATCGGCGGGCTGACAGGCGGACCCGCGGAGGGAGCGCTGGCGACAGACCACATCCGTCAACCTAATATTTCCGTGGCTGTGGGGATCGGCCGGGCTGCGCGCACGCATTAAAGCGCTTATGGGGGAGAGAGGGAAAAAAAAAAAAAAAAAAAAAAAAAAAAAAAAGGAAAAAAAAAGGAAAAAAGAAGGAAAAAAAAAAGAGAGAGAGAGAAAAAAAAAGAGCCATTGTCATTAATTAAAATGTTGGCACGAGCATGTCACTGCATGGGGACGTGGCCGTGGCTTTCTGCTGGAGGACGCAGCATCTCCTGGATCTCATTTAGAGGATATCTGGGGCTGGGAATCAGCAGAAAGGTCGTTGGTAAGAGGGGAGGGGATAAGTGGGATGGTCCCCCCCACGTCCCACCCCAAGGGTTTTGTCCCCGGGCTCACTGGGGGCACTGGTATGATGAAGTGAGCAGCCTCAGCCTCATGGAGTGGAGGGAGGGAGGGGAACCCCCGTGTCCCCCCATCAGGGACCTGCCCCCAGCCTCGGGGCTGCCCGATAATTTGTGGTTGGGGGTGCTCAAGGCTTTGCCCCCCAATTTTTGGCTGTTTCCATGGAAACTGGGGGGCAGGGGTGGTGCTTGGGATCATGGGTTTTAATGGCTGGGGGGGCTGTCATTTTCAGTTCTTTTCTGTCCTTTGGTAATAGCGGAGAACAAGAAGCTTTGAGTGGGTTTTTAATTTAATAGCTGTATTTCTAATACCTCTGCGAGGCATCTGGGGGCTTTGGGTGGGTGTTCCCCACAGGGAAGGGGACGCAGCCCAGGACGTCCCACTCTACCCCAGGTTGGGAGTTTGAGGTTTCCCCAGCAGCCGATGGGGAAACTGAGGCACACGGCGCTGCGTCCCCAGCGCGCTCCCACCTCTCCGCTGTAAATCACTGCCCTCCATGGGCCGACCTCCTCTTAGGAAGGATTTATCGGGGGGGTGGGGGGGTGGGACACGACTTGGGCACGGTGGCGGGGATGCACTTCCATAAATCGAGAGGCAATAGCAGCAATAGGGGTGGGGGGCACGGAGCGTCCCCGCAGAACATCCCGCTCTGCAGAGAGCGCGAGTGTGGAAAATCCCCCGGCGGGGAGTGCGGACGCGTGTTCTTTGTAAATGAAGAACATAATTAACATTAAATTAAGGTAATACAAATGAAGACAACACAGCGCCTGACAGGATGAGTGTTTGGGGAGGCAGTAGAGAGAAGTGATTCATATTTTTAATTTACTGTACAAATAGACTAGCAGGGCTGGGGGGGGGAAAGGGCCAGCCGAGTGGAGTGGGGATTTCTTTTTTTTTTTCTCTTTTTTTTTTTTTTCTTTTTCCCACTGTTGTTTTGCTGTGCTTTAAGCACACAATGACTATTAAAGTCAACTGCCCATATAATAGGACATCTCCTACATGAGTGCTCTCCGAGAGGCAGCTTGCTGCAGCCATAAATCCCGGCAGTGCCATCTGCCGGCACGCACCCCACGCCCCGAGCGCCCCGGCACCGACCCGCTCCGCCCGTACAGGATCCTTCCTTCTCTTTCTATAGGGAAACACGCTTCAGTATATATTTATATTTTCCCAATAGCTCATCCTTTAAAGATACGTCTTTTGGAGAGGTTGGTCGGGGAGTGCTGGATCCAAGGAAACGTTATGGTTTAGAACGAAACAAATCTCTGCTCCCCTCTCTGCCCAAGTGCCCCTTCCCTCAGCACCGGGCACACCATGGGGAGGCACACGGTGAAGATCACCTCCATCTTTGCTTCCGCAAGCCTTACCAAGGTCATGAGCACCCTCATGGTATCAAAGTCACTTCTTTGTAACACCTCTGATTTTTTCAAAGCCTTCTCCTCAGCATCGCTGTGTCATCCTCATCCTCAGTCCCCTCTGAGCATGGCTGAACCCTTTTGGTGGGTATGGGCGGCACTGGAGCCCTCTACCTCCCCCATCCCATGAGTACTGTAGAACCACCAAATCGTTTGAGTTGGAAAGGACCCTTCAAAGCCGTCTGGTCCCACTCCCCTGCACTGATCAGGGACACCTACAGCTCCACCAGGTGCTCTGAGCCCGTCCAGCCTGACCTTGGGTGTTTCTGTGGCTGTGGGTGACTCCACCCACCACCTCCCTGGGCAACTTGTGCCCTGGCCCCAGCTTAGTGGGCAGTATTGGTGGTCAGTGGATGGTTGGACTCAACGATGTTAGAGGTCTTTTTTGACCTCAATTATTCTATCAGGCAACAGCAGGGCTCATGGGTCACACCGGCACGCAGGGGTCTAGGGGTCACTGCTTCCCATGGGAAGGGCACAGGGCATCTCCCAGGCTGCCCAGCACGCCGAGAGGGAGAGATAAATAAATACCAGAATAAATAAATACCAGTGGCAAAGAGGCCTGAAATGATGCTGTCGTTTGCTGGGAATGAGAGACACAAGTGTAATTTAGGTTTTGATATTATGAAAGTCTCGCTGCTCTAAAACAGCAGGGCACTCAGTGCCTCATTAATAAAGGATAAACTTGGAGTCTATTTACAATGCACTTTTTGGGGTTATTTACACTCCATTATACATATGTAATGCAGCACATATTTACCGCTCTGTTCTGCTGCCGAGAGCAGCCGAGTCGGGAGGGGGACGTGGAGGGTGCTGAGGGGCCGTGATCTCTGCTCCCATGGTGTTAGGACCAGGCACTAGTGATCCATATGGACCAGCCACTGTTCCCATGCGCATCATCACGCTCTGGGTTGACAAGACGTCCAGCGAGACCCACCATTGTCCCCTGCTCCCCTACCAGCACTACGTGCGGCTCAGGGCAGGCTGTGCCCCAAGCCCTCCCGGCTGCTCTCCATGGCCCCGTACCCACAGAGCCTCAGCATCCCCCTGCGGCGCAGTGGGGACAGGGGTTGGCAGGTGGTGAAGACATGGCTGATCTCCATGAAGGTCCTGTTCTTGGTCTCAGGGACGATGAGGTAGACATAGAGGGCCACCAGCAGGCAGACCCCGCAGAAAACCAAATAGGAAAAGGCACCGGTTGACATCTGGGGACAAGGAGAAAGCAGGCTTGGGGCAGCGGGTCTTGGCTCCTGGGGGAGTGGAGGGGTCATGCCCACCCCAGTGCCCAACTCAAGGCCATTACCTGCAGGAAAGGGAAGACGAAGCCGATGGTGAAGTTGCAGAGCCAATTGAGAGACCCCCCCAGGACGTAGGCAGCAGAGCGGTGGGACTGCGTGAAGAGCTCGGCCGTCATCAGGAAAGGGACACCAGCTGCGCGGGGATGGATGGGTCAGTGGCAGGGGACCGGGATGTCATGGCCCTTTGGGACAATGGGATGGGTACTGGACCAGGAAGCTTCAGCCCTGGTGCTGTGCCTGGGGTCCCAGTGCTGCAGATGGGGATGCCCAAGTCATCCTCGTGAGAGGTGCTCCAAGGAAGGAAATGAACAAGCAAACAGAGGTGATAATAACTCCGGGAGGAGTGGAGCCCCCCATGGACTCTTACTCACAGCTCGCCCAGAATAGAGATATGTATATTTTTGTTATAAAAGTCCTATTCATCATTGTTTGTGAACAATGAGCCATTAAAATCCTAATTAAAGATGTAATTACAGTGAATAAAGTCTGGGCTGAGGATGAATTATAGATCTGCTAAGGGCTCTGCTAATACATCAACTGGGTAAAGCAGTGCAGGTTCTGCGCCTCAGGTCTGGAGCACCCAGCTCCGTGCTGTCCCCCGGCCCCACCCCCGGCCCCACAGCCCCCAGACCCACCTGGCCCCATGCAGAACCCAGCGATGATGCCCACCACGCAGGCAACGGCGACGTAGCGCATCCAGGGCAGGGCAGTCTGTGGTGGGACATGGGGTGGTGGGACACCAGTACAGAGGAGACATGGGTGGTTTGGGGCAAAGCTGAGCCAGCTCAGGTAGAGCCCATCCCATCCGCTGGTATGTTGACAGTTGGACTTGGTGATCTCTGTGATCTTTTCCAGCCTTCATGATTCTATGCGTCTATGATTCATCCCTTCACCACCCAGCCCTCATTAAGGGTTGCCCAGGCTTGGAACCTCATGAAGGCACCCAAGGCCCATGGGATGGCAAAGTCCCAACCCTACCTGCAGCAGCAGGCAGCCGGTGATGCCCGCCAGGCAGGTGCCCATGGCACAGAACCCGGTGATGATGAGGGGCCGCCGGCCCAGCTTCTCGATGGTGAAGCACTGCCAGGGGAGAGCAGAAAGCAAGGGAACAATGGGGACCCCGCTATGGGGACGAGGGCACCCCTTGGGTCCAGGTCCAGATGCAGGCATGGGGTGCTCCTGGTGGCACCTCTCCATCCTCATTCAGATGTATGTCATAAAATTGAGCCTTCTCAACCCCATTTCCTGCCATCCCCTCTGCTCCCCAGCAGAGGGTGGCACAGATGATATATAGGGTCTATCTGCCACACGGCTCAGTGGTGCTGGGGCCAAGGTCTGTCTGTCTGTCCATCCCTCACTCACCCCAATCAGTCCCGCAACAACTTCAATGGCGCCGGTGCCCACGGTGACATATGGGATCTGGGATTCGGGGATCCCCGCGTTCTGGAAGATGGTGTTGGTGTAAAACCAGATCTGCCGGGGAGGGGACTCAGTGTGAGCAGGGGCACAGAGCTCTGTGTCCCTGCAGAATGCGGTTTCAGGACCAGGACTCACAGCATCGATCCCCGAGAGCTGCATGCCCACGTTCACCACCGCCACTGAGAGGGTCTGCCAGCGCACCGAGCGGTCCCGCAGCAGCTGCTGGACAGACACTGTCTGCACCGAGGAGAGGGACTGCTGCTCCTCCTTCATCTCCTCCAGCACCTCCTGCACGTCGGGTGTCCCCAGAAACCGGCGCAGCGCTGCGGGGGCAGGTGGGTGGGTGCTCATAGACATGGCACGGGGGACACGTGGGGCTGCACATCCCTGGGAGCCAACCCAACCGTGGTGATGTGTACCAGGGAAATGCTATCGGACAGTTGGGTGGGAGAGAAGGTCTGGGTCGTACAGGGTATGTGGGCTGTCAGGGTGGTGTGGGAGGATGCACACCCGCAGACAGTTCCACCCCAGGACAACCCTCACCCTCAGTGGCCCCACAGACGTCGTTCCTCTCTATCAGCAGGAACCGCGGGCTCTCGGGGAAGCAGTGCAGCAGCAGGAGCTGGAGGGAGGCAGGGATGGCCACCACCGCTAGGAACAGGGGCCAGTACCTGTCCTGAGAGGAGTGGAGATGGAGACATGTCATGGAAAGAGCAGCGCAGGGCCTGGCAGGGCAGGAGGGGTATGTCCCATCGAGGGGCATCCCACTGGGGGCATCCCGTTGGGTGATATCCCACTGGGGGACATCCCATCCCTCTCACCTGGCCCAGCAGCTCGGGCAGCCCCAGCACCTGCGCACAGAACACCCCCAGGCAGATGAAGATGCTGGGCAGAAGGCCAAGGAATCCCCGCAGGTTCTTGGGGGCAATTTCTCCCAGGTAGAGGGGCACCACACTGAGACAGATACCTGGGAGGCGGGGACAGCAGGACCCAGCCGTGGGCAGGGAGCGGGCCACACAGACAACGCCCGGACCCTCTCATGGTTAGGGTTAGGGTCTTCTCCACCCACCTGAGTGCAGCCCGGTGATGGCACGGCCGACGATCACCATCTCGGGGGCCGCCAGCTGCCGGCTGAAGGCCATGAGGCCACCAGCCAGGAGGACGAGCAGAGCGCTGCATCCCAGCATGCCATGCCTATGGGGCACACACAGCAGTGGGGCAGCCCCTATGGCCCCATCTGCCCCGTGCCACCCCCTTACCTGCCGTAGCGTGTCACCAGCGTCCCCACGAGCAAAGATCCACCCAGCCCGCCCAGAGCAAAGATGGAGATGGTCAGGGAGTAGAGGAGGGTGAGGGACCCAGGGGGCAGCCCGTGCCCATAGCGCTGGGACCACGTGGCGTTGTAGAAGGCCTTTATGTGCTGTGGGGCAGAGAGATGGGCACTGACTGGAGAGGAGAAAGGCGGGGGGCTAACAGCATCACAGCCAGCCCTGGGGCACAGCCTGAAGGAAGAGCCAGCATTTTGCTGTGGGGCAGGGGTAGGGGTCCCACCACCTCAGTGGAGGGATGCAGATCCCCGTGGGGCTGTGCCATCCCTTACCGCTGCCGGAGAGTTCACCACAGCCAGGTTGTAGCCATAGAGCATGGAAGAGCCAAAGGACACCAGGAGGGTGACGGAGAGCAGGGGGCAGGTGAGGCGCTGGGGGAGAGGAGGGCATTAAAAGAGCCCTGCCCCAGGCACAGACCCCAACCCCAGAGAGTCCCCCAGACCCAAACCCCAGCCTTGCGAACCTCATCTCTCCCCAAGCCCCCTCCCTGAGCCCAGTAGCCAGATCCATAGCACTCAGCAGCTCCCGGCTCACGCACACCAAATCCTCACTAAACCCACCAGGAATCCCGAGCCAGGAACTGTGGAGGGTGTTACACACCATGAGGCATGTGGGGAATGGAGATGGGACAGTCCCCCAGCCCAGCCCCCTGCCCACCCAACACTCACCCCACCGATGTCCCTGCTGGGCTGCGGGGTCCCCTTCTCGTCGGTCGGAGGATGAGGAGGAGGGGAGGAAAGCAGCCCCAGTGCCTGGCTCTTCCCTCCCATTTTGAGATGGAAGGAGGGAAGGGGAAGGGAAAGAAGGGAAGGCAGCCTGGGTGTTGTCCCCGGGGCTCATTGGAGGCTCCAGAGAGGGTGGAGGAGGAGTCCAGAGCCCTCCCCGCCTCAATGGGGCTCCTCGGGACTGGAGGCAGAGGGATGAAGGGGAGGCCCACATCTCCCAGCACCTCCATCAGCCCCCCACCACTACATGGGGCTGTGGGGAAGCTACAGCCCACCTGCTGTGATGGGGATAGGAGGGCTTGCGACCCACATGTCCCGATGAATGGGGGCATCTGCCCTTGTCGAGACCAGGGGAGGCAGAGCCCCAACCCCAGGGTGCAGCCCCCAGCCCCAGAGAGTATAGATGCGGCTCATGGCAGCTCAGAGGAATCCAATTTTGCTGCGGCCAGGAGCTGCCTCCCCTGCTGCTAATGAAGTGCCTTTAATTAGCAGCCTAATAGCAAGCTCTTAATTTGCCGAACAGCCAGTCGAAAGGATGGGGACCCCACTAAGCCAGGCTGGCAACAGCTCTGAAGGCTTAAAAGGGACAGGCCAGGCTGGCTGGCCCCACCGCGGGACAGGTCCCTCCACATGGGACTCCCTGAGCCCTGCTATGATGTTCCAAGGACAAGAGGCAACTCCGAGAGCCCCTGCGCCTCTCTCTGCCTCAGTTTCCCCATGTCTCCACTGGGGCATTGACCCGCACAGAGCTCTGGGGCTCTGGGGGCTCTGTTCCCAGTGCAGAAGGACAAGGATGCTGCCAGGGGTGCCTGGATTTAGGAGTAAGTCTGGGTTACTGTCGCTGATCCCCAGCAGCTGTCGGGAGAGCTTTGGCGGATGCGCGGGTGAGGGCCACATGGCAAGGAGGGATGGGGGCGAGGAGGAAGCCTGGGGTGACAATTAAGGGCCACTGGGGAGCTGGGTTAATTGGAGGCACACGATGTGATGGGGACAAGTGCTGGCGAGAAACCCTCGCTGCTCCGTGCTGGGAGGGAGCTCAGCGCTGCCACTTACCGATGGCCCCAGTCCTCCTCTCCTCCATGCAGGGGCTCCCTGGCCCTGTGTGCTCTGGGGGGAAAGCAGCAGCAAGACCCCAACCCGTCCCATTCCCTCCCACTGTCACCCCTGCAGGACCGCTCGCAGACAGCTCCTTATCTGGGTGCTCTCCCACTGCAGGAAGGCCATGTGCCTGCACAGGGCCCTTCCACGCCCAGGTTTTCCTCCTCCAATCCCAGCAGTCCCTGGCACAGCAGCCCCACTGCTGCTGTTTGCTCAGCAAACCTCCCCAGCAGCCACAAGGCTCCCACCAACCCGGTGCGTTCTGTGTAAGAACCCCATTAATTAGCCCAGCATGCTGACGCTGACCAATTTCCCTCTCCCCCCAAAACACCTTATTAAAGTGTGCATATAAAATTGGGGAAAAAAAAGAAAGAAAAAACGAAACCACCACCAGAAGATTTCATTTTAAAGCCGTGGGTTGATCAAACGCTGTTAATTTGGAGATATGGCAAACATTACTTCCCTCCTTCATTTGAAGTGGAAATAAGGCACACATTTTTAAAAGGAAAGGGTAATTAAGCACTGAATCTATTTAAGATAAGCTGCCTGGTACTCACTCTGCTCCTGCGGAAATTTACAATGGAGATTGCTTTTCTGTCTCAGAGAGGAGAGAGCTTCAGGTCCTGGGTTCCTGGATGTGAAGGCAGAGTTGCTGGGAAGAGTTCTCCAGCCCACTCCGATGGGTTGGAACTGGATGGTCTTTGGGCTCCCTTCCAGCCCGACCACTCTGTGATTCTCCCATTTTGGGGTCCCTTACAACCCAACCATTCTGTGATTCTCCCATTTTGGGGTTCCTTCCAGCCCGACCACTCTGTGATTCGACGACCCTTGTCTTTGGGCATCAAAGGGAAGGAGAGGAAGGGCTGGCTAGGGATAGAGCAGGATAGGAACAGCAGAGGATTAAGCAGTGTAAAGAGATGATGTACGTATTAAAAACCCAACCCTCGCCGAACAAAGCACCCGGCTGCTGGGAATGCTGTCACAAGGAGAGACGGGGATTGGAGGTGACAGGACTCCCAGCCCCGCAGAAAGCGGGAGGTTCGCAATCTCCATCCCCTGCTGGTTCCCAAGAATGGAGCCAGCAGGGAGAGTGGCAGCGGGCGCGCGGCGCGTGTTTGTTTTCTGCCCACCCTGGGAGCCGGGATCTTAAAACCGCAGTCGCCTTTGTTTCAAAAGGGGCTGTTAAGTAAAATGGGAAGATCTGAGGTTGCCATCCACAGAGCGTTTTTAAGAGGAAGGTATTCTGAGGCCAAGGGTGCTCGTGTTCGAATCGTCAGCGTTTCAGCATCCCCAGCCATCGTGTCGCATGGCGGTGCCGCGATATGTCAATTACTCACTCATTATTGAACAGCAGGATTCTGATTAGCTTATAAAACAAATTTGTGCTTCTCCTACCAGGATCTTGCAAGAATACCCAGAAAAGCACAAAGTCTTTATAGTTTAATAGGCAAGATGGTTGTGGCTTGATGCGTCACATCCACTCTGACTTACAGGGCAGACTCATTCGCCCCAGCTAGAGGCCATCAGCCATTCAATGGAGTTTGTTAATTAAAAAGTATACTGTGGTTTTAGGAAAAAGTGGCGGTGGTGTTTCTTTTTCCTCTCTTTCTGCCTTCCAGAGCATGGGCACGGGCCCTGGGAGCAGCCCCCAGGCAGGCGTTGGGGCAGGGAGGTTCGTGCTGTCCAAGTGCAGGGCACAGCCGGGACAGTCCAACACTGTCCTTCATCCCAAAAGGAAAACAGGAGAGGTTCACAGCTTAACCTTTGTACTTGTATTTAAGTTATTTTCTGAACAGTTAAAAAAAAAAAAAACAAACCACACTGTTACCATGACCCTAGCTCAAGTGAACATTAGTACATTAACTACACATCACCGTAACATAATCACAAAATTCAAAGCACTCATTACTTAAGAATCCAGATAACAAATATAGCAGACTAACAAACCGAAAACTCTGGAGAAGCCACGTCCTTTCCCCCCCCAGCCCTCAGTCTGAGCAGGGATGTAGCGCAGGACAACTTTTGGGGGGACCAGCCACTACAAAAGGGACCCATCCAGCAGTCGGTTGCCATACATTAAGGGCTCGTACATCCATGCACATCAGCATCCCTCTGATTTTCGGAGTATCAGTTTAACGTCACCGAGGATTAACCAGTGGTGACAACTCCTGTGGGATATCCACGGGACAAGCAGGGAAGCCCAGCGGTCTTTGGGAACAAGCACAAAGTCACGGGGAGAATTTTCTGACAAGACAAAGGATGATTTATTCTGGCTGTGTATCGAGGCTCACCATGGGAGAGAAGCTCTGGGAACGTGCCAGGAGTTAGGCTACAGCTCATTAAAAGACAGGAGTGAGGGGGAAAGGAGGGGAACCAAATCTCAGCCTCAGCAGGCAACCACCCCTCCCAGCCCACAGCTGGGGATGGGCAGAAGGAACGTGGCCCTGGGACCTGCCGCTTCTGTTTTGGTATTAAATGTGGGGACAAAGACCGTGGCCCTCATGCCAATCAGTCCCGTGGGATTTGCTGGCAGGAAGAAGGAGGGATTTCATATGGAGACCTCTCCAGGGACAGCTGGGTCTCCTGCTGTTCCCCTTCCTTCTGGGAAGCCGTTATTGCTCCTGGGGGAACAGCAGCAGGGCAAGGCTCAGCACGTCAGTGCATCATGCATGCCACTGGGAGACCCAGCCAAGTCCTTCTCTTGGTCACTGCAGTTCAGACCTCTCACCCTGTGCCCCCAGTGCAAGATAAAGGTGGGCACCAACGGACCCACCCATCGCTGCAGGCATTACTTGATGACCTCTTGGCACTTCTGATGTCCTCACAGTAACTTTCATCCTTGTGAGCCAAGTACACCAAATAACCCTGTTAGCAGTGCTGCCCCTATTCCTGCAGAGCTCCATCTCCATCCCCACACTTCCCTCCTAGTCTTTAGCCACACGGTCGTCTCCTCCTCTCCTCCCCCAAGCCTGCAGCAGGAAAGCTGGGGCTCCTCTCCTGCCATCTCTCACCACGGAGAGCTGCTAGTGCCGTGCCTCAGCACAAACACTGACTGCATCAGCCACAACAGTCAGACCTAAGGGTGCAAAAGGAAGGTGCTCTCAGAGCCCACGCTGGAGGCGTGCTGCCCCATCAGAGCCAGGATGCTGAGAAGTTGAGAGCCAAGCCTGGAGCCCTGCTCAGACTGAGGAAGGAGCGCGTGGCAGGGGCAGGGAACATACCTGGGGCAGAGGAACGCACATGGTAGTCTCCAGTTTTTTCAGTGTTGTTTAAAAAAAAAAAATTAAAAGAAAAAAGGATCCTTTGGAGCAGGAGCAGGTGGCAGGTTAGGTGGAGCATGGTGGTCCGAGTCAGCTTCCAGTTTAGGAACAAGTGTAAAGCATTTCAACGTTTCTGATGATCAGGCTTCTCAACTTGTCACCTGCATCCTTCCCTTCCAGTAGCGGACGTGTGTGTCCCTGAAGGTTAATGGGGAGGAGACAGCCGCACAAGTTCTCTCGCTGCAAATTCCTTCATGCCATTTTCTATTTGCATATTTTAAAGCAAGCTGAATGCCTCTGAGGATGAGAAATATTTGCAGCAAAACGGTGTCCTATTGCCAAAGGAGTCACAAGCAGGAGACGGTGTGGCTACAGGGATTGTCCCGCTCTGGATGTCCCACACCTGCAGTTCTTGGATCCCGCAGTCCAAGGGGAAGGCTATGCGAGCTCCCTGCTTGTGGGAGAAGTGATGATCTCTATGCAGCAGAGGTATTTCACTTCATTTCAAAGTGATGTGCAACACTTAAAGCCCACAGACACCTCGAGCCCCTTTTATCTCCTTTCCGCAGGGAGGTGCTAGCTCTTTTCATCATAAGCTCTGCAATTACTCCAACCTGGCTGAGGGATTACCCATTCAGTTCACACTGAAACCTCTCTCACAGCGACTCTTGCACTCTCACACACGCGCGCACGTATTCTAAGGGGGGAAGTTTGAAAAAGCCACTCTCCTCTGACTCTGGGAGATACACTTACCAGATTGCTCCTCCCCAGGTGCACAATGAACACCACCAAGTGCCAGCCTGTGGCAGCTTCAAGTTCAAGTTAGATCAGTTCACTTCAGTTTCCTCCCTAGCTATCAGAAAATGTGTACAACTCGGGAATGGGTTAAGAATCCTCACCCTCCTGCAGTTCTGTGCGAAGTACCCAAACACAGCCCCTTCTTGAAGGGGAGACACCGTTCCTATGTTTGCCAAAAAATGGAGTTCAGCTGTTGCTCACAAACTGTACCTTAAACAGCTCTAGGCAGCAGAGTTTGAACTACAGTACCACTTGAAATACCCAGCAGTGCTTAGAAGTTACAGCATAGCAGCGTGGTGCAGCAGGGCTATGACAACCACGGCAATCAGCAATGGTGTGCTCTCTGTGCCTGGCCAGCCAGTCTTCTGGTTCTCCCAGACTTTTGCAGCTAGTAAAATAAAACACACCTCTGCAGGCGTTACCCACAGAGACGCAACTAATATATTAGGAAGTTCTGCAGCCGTCAGAGGCTGGAGTAACAGATCACTGCTTTCTACAGTAATCTAAAAGTAAAAGACAGAGGATGTCCAGACAAGCTGAGGAAAGTGACTGTTAGATCCGAAGCCAAGGTTTATCCCCTACTGATACGTAACCATGCTGCAGACCTTGTAATAACTGAACTTAGATGAACTGTGTGCAAGTAGGATTAAGAATAAGACTCAGAACTTCAACTGAGAGAAGGCTGGGATGTAAACTTTGATGCTCTCTGCTCCCCTGTCAGTTTTGCTTTGGGACTGCAGTGTGCCTGATATGTGTAACTGCCTGAAATCCAGAGCAACCTTCTTAGACT
This sequence comes from Numida meleagris, assembly GCF_002078875.1. Taxonomy (NCBI): domain Eukaryota; kingdom Metazoa; phylum Chordata; class Aves; order Galliformes; family Numididae; genus Numida; species Numida meleagris. Next base: position 12,870,256 of record NC_034413.1, on the reverse strand, counting down.
CAAAAGTAGTGTCAAAATTAGTTGCAGATGAACTTATTATTGTGATCCAGAACATTGAGGACTCTGCAGAGGTAAGTCATACTGTCAGTGCTACCTGAGCAGAGTAGAGCTAACCCGTGAGACTCTTTTTACAGCAATAGTTCAAACAGAAAACAGGAGTGTCATCACATGCTCTGAGCTGCTCTTCTGAACTGATGCGGACTCCAGGCTCAATGAAAATACAGGAGCTGGGTGCTCAGCACTGCTGCTCATGCGCTTCAGGAACCACACCAGGTGCTCCCCAAGCATCTGCTTTCCATTCCTCCATACATCTGCTGCCATCTTGTCCGTCTTGGCTGTCGCCAAAACAATTTAAGCCCTCTGGGCTGCTCTTTGGGGGCCCCTGGCCCAGCTCCTTGCAAAACTTCATTGGTGGAAAAAGCACATCCCAAGCAATTAGAAACAACGCAACTGCTTCCCTAGCAAAGCGAAACTGATGAGAACAGCTGAATAAAATGTCCCATCCGCCAAGTTCCAAGTTTAAAGGGTGTTACAAAGCCTGCTTAAAGCCCTTCCAGCCCAAAGACAAAGGACCCTGATTTCCCACTGCAGGACTGGAGCACCTCGCCACTGAGGCAGTGGGGATTATTCAAGATGTGAACACAGTCTGGAATGGCCAGGGACCGATTTACACCCTTTCCTGATCCAGTTGCAGGCCCGCTGCAATTTCTTTCAGCTCTGTAAAAAGAGCCATGTCACACCAGACCTCTGTCTAGTTCAGAGACGTGCAGAATTGTTTCACACGTCCCTCCCCTCCAGGGCTATTTTTATCTTCTAAACAACAGCAATTTGCAAAAGGCTCAGCTAGAGAGCAAAGATCCAGCTCAGCTACCAGCAAAGGGACTAATCATCCTGTGTCCCTAAACCGCAATGCAGCATGCACACAGGTTAGAGAAGCACACACAGAGGCGATCCTATCCCTCCGTCCTAAGGGTTTCTAGCAAGGCCAGCCCCAGAAATGCTGCAGAACTGCTAACCTTACCGGCTGAGCTCACGGCCACCGCTACCCACCTGCCATCACCAGGGGACTGCGCCTTTGGATGGAAGGACAGGGGCATATCCAGCTCCCCTCCTCACCCCAGCCTCAAACCTCACCCAGCACAGGGAATGATTCCTAAGCCATCAGCAACACAGTGCCTTCAGGAAGAACAGCAGGGGTTAGATTGTCCTTTGCACAAACGATCCCTTTGTTAGTGAAATACTGCCCTCAGAAAACGCTGCACCGGGATGCGGGGAACTGGACATCAGCCCCAGTCCCTCATGCTTGGGACTTTGACAGAGGAGAGCTGAACTTTCCACTGAATAGCATTCCCCAGCCAAGCAGATGTTAAAGGAGACTACAATGCACATCCAGCTTTCAGAGGGATAGCAGAGCAGGCAGGAGAGAAAAGAGATGGATTTGGCTCATCGTAGTCAAATTTCAAGGGTCCTCTCTCCAAAAAAATAGTCAGAACAGCCAAAAGCTGCAGTGGGTGGGGGGGGGTGAGGTCTGGCTATGTAAGTGTTTCCATAACTCTTCTGAGCTGAATGCTTTTACAAAGGCCCAGCAATGGAGATGGATTTCAGTCGCAGAGTAGCAGCCTCCTCCCCACATGCCCTCCCACCCCAAGGTGACTCTCCCAGCAGGGTGCACTGTGGCTGTAAGTCTTCTGCTTAACAGCAAAGCAACACATTCTGGCAACACCTTAAATATATTCACAGGACATCTGTGACCGGGTTTGGAGGGAAACCAAACAGGGTAAAGGGAAGGGGAGTGAGCAGGAAAATGGGGATGAGGGAGGAAAGGGATGGGAAGGTTTAAAAATGTTAATAGTTCACGAAAGATAAAAGTCATCTTCTGATATAGCAGCACTTTAGCAGTCAGCCACGCTGAGTAGACCCTGTCTGAGATCAACCGCATGCCAACTTTGTTCCAGAAACAAGTCTGAGAGCCTCTCTCTTCAGCAAGTATTGGTTACGTGGATAGTTCTTTTGTCCTGGCATTGGCAGATAATTTAAATACTGCAGCTTAAATGAGTCCTGAGAACAAAAAACAGAAGAAACCAAACGAAACCCATTTGTACTAAGCCTTTTAATGATTGAAAAGAATGTCTTACTGATCAGAGTGTTTGAGAAAATCAAGGTAGCTGATGTGACAGCCCTGGTGCATCACTGCGTATTTACTCATCAAACAGGATATAAGATGTGCTCCAGAGCAGAGCATTTTCGTGGAAAAATGTCACTGTGAACACCCTCTGCAGAAGCCTGTCAGCTCATCTGCCTTTTTTCTCAAACAACTAACAGCAGTGGTACCCATCACAGTGGGCAATCATGCCATGCCACTCTGATCATAGACATCAAATCCACTCTGCAACTGATCCAAACTTAAGAAACACTATTTCCTCCCCACATTGTGCTGGCCAAGACAAAGGGGTAAGGTGACAAGCAAACCACTCAGCCTCTGACATGAGCAATTTACAGCCACGTTGTAGCAGAAAGGAGTGCTAGGCCCAGTCAGTAAATTATTTTGCACATTGATGCATCTCGATTTAATTTGCCTGGTCTTGTGCCTCAGTGCCTCCTCCCCTAGCCAAATGGTTCTTTTGAATCAGCTTGCTGCAGAGCGAGAAGAATGGTCACCACTTCAGCAGGAGGGAATAAAGCTGACGCCTCTTGGCAAAACACTCCTGCCTGGTGACAACTGCCCAGGGTCAGGCCATCTGCATCCCCTTGTTAGGCAGCAGCTGCTTTACTCGCTCTGCAGAAACCCTTCTTCCTTCTAGACAGCAGTAATAGCTGATTTAATTATTGATGATGATGGACAGTGGAGGAGTTCTTCAGGGGAACTCACAGGCACCACATGCCACAAATCCTAGGATAAAGACCTTCTTTTAAGGCAACAGAACCATTCCTGTCCTTTTACAGGATGTTGCAGTTACTGTCCAATCAAGATGAGAAATACAGATGAACCCAGCTAAGTATTCAAGCAGCATGCTCACATTACATCCAGTGTCATCTCTGAGATTATTTTTACCTGTGCGAGTGTGAGGTACAGTGTAGTGTTATTTATCTTGAGATGTAGGTGTATGTTCTGGACGGGGAACGAGTGGATTCTGCTTGGGCAGCTGGGTCATTCAGAAAATCCCAGATGAGGATGGTGTCATCGTGTGAGCTGCTGACAATCTGGAACTCGTCAAACTGAAGTCGAAAAACTCTTCCAGAATGCTCCTAAATGGAAGTGGAAGACACGGCATGTTAATTCACAAATCCTAGTATTATATTTATTTCTCAGTCAGTAAACCCCATATGACACATTGTCCATCCCATCACATCGCATAACTAAACCACCCTCGGTGAAACAAGTTTGCCATAACTGTGTTCTTGGCTCGCAAGGAATTTTACATTACATTTATCTTATTACTTCTTCGGTCCCTATTAATGCACTGTGCAGAACAAACCAAGCTCCCTCCACCATACAAGGCAGCCTTGTGAGGCTGATGGGAGCAATGCCTCCCTTGTTTGTTGGCTCCCTCCTGAAATTACGGCGTTCCCAGATGCAGTAGGTTACAGGAGGATTAGGATTTTGCACTCAAGGCTTGGCACCAATGCTACTGCTCAAGAGGGAAAAGCTTAATGCTGGAGGACACTAAGGAGCCTGTTGTAAAGTCCAGTGACACAGTAATAATTCCTCTTAAGCAGTTCTAAAAATATGAACTAGAAAGGGCATTCTTTATAGGCAGCTTGCATTCTGCTCTGAGGCTGAGTGGAAATGGCATGACGATTTGGCAAGAGTTCAGATCGTAATTAACAGGAGGTAACAGAAAGATCCTGAATATCACAAAGCAAACCCACTACGCTTTCCCCTTTGCGCCGGCTGCTTTCTCTTGGTGCTTACTGCCACAGGAGCAAGGAACAGCCTCCTCAGGAAGAAGGGAACTGACACCATGCAAGTGGGACAAGGCCCCTCTCTGCAATATACATTTCTCTGTGGTTCCCTGTGGCCTAGGGTCGGGAAAAAAAAAATGCTTCGAAGCATATTACAGCTTTTTCAAATATTTGGACAAAAGAGAATTGTTAGCTACTAAAAGGGAAGTCTGTGTCTTATGGCACAAGACTCTGAAAGTACAGCCTGGTTTGAAAGCGTGGAGAGAACAGAACAGCTGCCTTAAAGGGAGTCTCTGAAGCTCTAAATTAACCACACGCCCTCCAAAATCAGATTTTTTTTATTTTTATGACAATTTTTTTAGAAGCCCAATCATTGGGACCTTCCTGATCTTCTCACCAAATAAGAAATGTGTTTCCAGATTCTGTATTGTATCAGCGAAGTAAAGCAGTTCTTGCTAAAGAAGTATCACTACAATAGCCAGATCCACTGAGGGACCCTTAACAGAGGCACCAAGAGAGAAGTATTTCTACAAACTCCTTTGAAAAGCCCTTTTTTTTTATTTTTTCTCCCAGCCACTGTAGGCTAAGTAAGGCTGCCCTAGAAGTTCCAGGCACCCCCTCCCCAGCGCTGCTGCAGTGATGACAAGCAGGACGCACACTCTAAGCTGGGTCCACAGGGAGCTGGGCCCTACAGCTCGGAAGGAAAGTTGTGCTGTTTGCTTATTCTGTGCCTGGAAAGCTTCTGTGAAAGTCGTGTGGCCGCTGTTCCAGCTAACGGGAGGGACCTGGCATGCAGCGAGCATTTGTTATCTGTGCACTTTCCTCCTACTGTTTGAAAATTGAACACGAGCAGCGGGAGACTCACGATGTTCATTGTGCAGCCAGGTTTAATTTTGGAGGCCGAGAGATGAGAGGGAAAAAAAAAAACAACCATGGGTAAGCGGGTATAAGGACGCCCTGTTGTCATAAACATGAAAAACCCTAAAAGCACTACGACAGCCTCCTCTGCCCCTCCTCTTCTGGCCTCCTCCGTTGCTATCAAACAGGGATTTATGAGTATCCATGTGTTGAGATTCCTACAGTGTTTCCATCCCACCGCTTCTGATTTATAATACAATTAGTTGGGGCACTTTGGCTGTCCACTGCTGGAAAATGCAGAGGAAATCACACCGGTTAAATTAAGTCTACAGGTTACTAGGCATACATTTGTCTCGGGCTGGAGCAGAAACACTACTAATATCACGCTGAAGTCTTGGACTCTCGGGATACGTGTTCATGGGCACAGAGTTGTTCCACAGTTTGCAGCTGGGTGGCTGATGACAAAAGGGTTTTCTGGATTTCAGCCATGAAACTATTTGTAGTTCTCTTTGGCTACCAAGGAGGTTTTTCAGCACAGTACCTGCAGGCATCCAAGGCTCTCACTGACTCCTACTCTGCAACTTATGGTCCAAATACAGGACTGGAAAAGACCTGGTGCGACTTAATGACTTTCTGCCTGTGAACCCTCAAAGTCTGTGCAAAATGTGAAGTAAAATACTTTAGTGAAATCTGCAGCAACAGTAGCAGTTCGGGCAGGAGATGAGAGTGAAGGTCAGCAAGAGCAGGAAAAGATCTGATGTATATCGACTCCAACATCATCCAAAAATTTGTTTTCTAAAAGAAAATAGTAACTCATCACTTCTTTTTCAGTGTGGATTTAGCACTGGACCAAAATCTTTCTGTAACCCCAGGCTAAGTCTATCGCAGTAGAAACTGCGAACATGATAGAGGAATGCTTATAGGAACCATCCCATGGCCTTGGGTGCACTGGCATTTTTGCCACAACCTTCCTGCATCATTCTAAGACTAGTACAGAGCCACTGTTAAGCGTAACGGTGGGTGCTGCGAACACTCATGCAATGACATTTTTATCACACTGTCATCAGAACTGCACTAAATATCACTGGAGAGCACTGGAAGTCACTGTTTAAGGATGAGGCAATCTCGATGTCTGTTCCAGTCCGCAGCCTTTCTCTCCTTAAACACACACAAGCCAGTGAAATGCAATGAAAAGGTTGCTTTTGCATTTTTTCCCCTTACTGCTTTTCTTGAAGAAATTCCCTGTCAGTGACTCACAGCAATAGGTACACACAAAGTAAAGCCACCAACAAACACATGAATTCCAAGGGCAAGTTTCAAAAATGACTTCGTTCTTAACTTCAAATCAAGAAATCAGGCCCCTAGAAATGACTTATAGATCCTGCAGGCTGGTGCTAAACTGACTTGAATTTCCATGGCTCAAGGCAGCCCTGAGCAAGAACATTTTCCTGCTTCCTCCACCACCCCTACCCAAAACTCTTACCACAAGGGTTCGTAAGCAGAGGGTCCCCGCTGGGGCACGGGGGTCCAAAGCAGCCACCAGATCCCATACCTTAATTTTCCTAGAAGTGAAAAAACAGAGAAACACCATGGCTCTGTTAAAAAGAAAAGATCAAGTGCTCACAGAAAAAAAAAAAAAAAAAAAAAAAAAGCTGTTAGCACAGCTTAGCTGATACAGCAGCTCATGGAAAACTACAGAAATCCTTCTGCTCCTGAAATGTGGTTCTTGCACTTCTCCTTTGTAAAGCTCATAGAGCTTAAAGGGAGAAAAGAATACACTGTCAACAAAGTAAAACATACAAAAGCAGGCAATAATAACTAACAGAAACATACAGGAGGGGTAATGCACACTCGTCTCTAGCGGCAAATGGATGAGAAAACAACCAGAGAAGGGAAACGTTGTTCTTACCAATGGTTGAGCTAGAAGATGTTTCAGATCAAGTCTGTCTGATATTCTTATGAGCTAAAGAAATGGACCACACGCATCAAATCACACTGACTTTTTAAAAAAGAAAAAACAGGTGTACTTTGTAGAATCATCCTGACTTACTGGCCGTGAAAAGGACCTCTTGATATGACAGACAAGGGATGTAATTTTTATAAGGAAGATCCGGCTAAGTGGGATGTGAGACACTGAGAAAGACAGGAGGATGCAAGGCATTAACCAGCCTCACCCGTCGTATGCCCCGCTGACTATCCTCTTGTTGTCAAAGCGGATGCATCGCACCAGCTCTTCGTGGCCTTCCAGTACTCGCAAACATGCCCCACACTCGATATCCCACAGCCTGGAAGAGATCAGGAGGAAGCACTGAGAATTGCTGCGCTTCTGATTATTTCAAGGAAACGTTTGGTCTTGGTTTGTTGTTAATGAAAACTAGGAAATGAAGTTTATGATAGAACAACAAAGAAGAAACACACTATTCATCACTCCTTTTCCTGCAGTTCAATTGATGTATGTTTTTCAACATGACCCTGTTACGTTACGGTATCGCATAGGAAATTATTCAGATACCCAAACATTTTAAGATCAGCCATGCCCACCATCTACTTCTCTATTAACACAAGATACAGGATATCTCCCAGTTATCTTCATGGGGAGCCTCATGACTTTATTTCACTTAAGTCAGCTTTTTGTAAAAGTATCCTGCTTTGATTTGAAGATGTTAAGAGAGGGAGACTTACCAGTCCTCCTGGAACCTTGTTCCAAAGGTAAAAGCACCTTCACAAGGCACACACCCCTCCTATGCCCCCACATGCCTATTTCTGATTTGGAGACTAACGGCAGATGAATTGTGGATACAGTGGTGAAAAGTACAAGAACTAACAAGCCCTTTATATTTGTCGTTTTCTCCCACTGAAGGTGTATTTGTTCTGTAATCAAGGTAACTTATGCATAAGCTAAAATGGGCACTCTGCGTTTATTTATTTGTAATGCATTTTCTTCTTGTGCTCAGATAATTTCTGTGGCTCCCTGCTACCCGATTCTACTGTTTTTTTTTTTCAAGTTTTGCCACTAAAACCTGGACACAGTATTCCAGTAAGAGTCCCAGCGACGTTCTACTTTTTTAACTGTAAATATTGCAGAGTTTGGGGCTTTGTGATGGATATACAGTATGGAGAATAATTAAAAATGAATTAAATTTTACACTTAGATACTACACTGAAAAATAGTTAAGAAATGCTTGTAACAGTTTTAAGAAATAAGCCTATTTGCTTTCGATACTTTTGTCAGCCATTTGAGGGGATTCCCAATTAGAACAGATAAAGAAAAATTATCTGCCGACAAGAACTGAAATTCTTGACATGTATTATCTACAGGTGTTCCACCTCCGGATGAGATACACTTGGTTCACAGCAAATGGAATCTTTCAATAACAGTATCTGCTGAGGCTCTGCCACACAGCTGAGAAAAAGCAGTCACAGATGTTCCTGAACCCTCGTTCAATTAGAGTTCAGACTGACAGGGACTTCATGGCAGTGAGGTTCCATGGTTCATGGAATTTGTCCGGGTGACACCACACAAAGAAGCACAGCTACTGTGGGGTCAGGTCACTTTTCCTTGAGAATCTAAGAGAGAGAGAAATCGTCCCCACATACTTCAATCCTGGGGTCCCCCAGGGAATAATCCAGACCCAGTGCGTGTGTGCACAAGGATGGTGGATAATCATTTCATCCATCCTGCCACAACAAGCTGCTCTCACTCTGGAAGACCGAGAAATGAACAGAACTCTTTCTATATAACTGTACTGGGAAAGGGTCAGTTTATCATAGAATCATTAAGGTTGGAAAAGACCTCCAAGATCAGAGTCCAACCATCAACCCATCACCACCATGGCCACTAAACCATGTCACCTGGTGCCACAAATCTGAGGCCAAAGAGGAGCAGAAGATGATTCCTCAGTCTGTGAAGCCTTGTTTTTGGGAATCTGCGAAGATTCCAATAGTTTTTGCATTAGCACCATCACACCAGTTAAATTCAGAGAAAGCAAATGCATGGCAAAGGTCAGCCAAAGGCACAGTGGCTGGTCAGAGAGCATTACATCTCCTGCCAAGGACTGCAAACAGGATGCACAATGCCAGAAATGAATTGGTGCAGAAAGGTCTGAAGAGCAATCTTGTGCCAGGAACTTTCGTTCCATGTGTTTCCACTTCTTGCCATCAATCCTGAGGTTGCCAGCAGCTTGGCAAGGCTGCATCACATTAACTTAGGCTTGTATTATCAGGTCCTAGTTTGAGTTCTTACCTGAATTTGACTGTGATCAGAAAAGACAATCACAGCAATGGACTTTCACGCACAAAAGGAGTAGCTGCTGTGTAAGAACAGCATATCTAGAACTGGTTCCAAGGGAACTTCCCAGATTTGGTAATCTTATCAAATTTCTACTTCTTTAAATAGTCAAAGGATCAAACAGAAACAAAACTGCTTTTAGGCTTGAGAACTAACTTAAAAATCCACTATGAAGTGAACACAAAGGAACAGCCACTCTTCCTTCTTACAGCTTTGGGAGAACTTCTGTAGTAGAAGGCCCCCAGTTACCACAGCCTTTTCTTCTCTTGAACTCCTGGCAGAGCTGGAAGACGTACAGAAGGCAGGTGAGCCTGAATCCCCTTCTTCAAGAGTCCAGCAGCAGATCCTCCTGTGTGCACACACTGGTGGTTGAATACATGCACCCACGCCAGCCATTCATTTAAAAGTGAACACAGAATGATACAGCTTATTTTTTTCTCTAAATTTTCTTTTTTTTTAATACCATGTTTCTCTGTAACAATTAAGAACTTCGGCACTAGAGGCTAAGAAACCTAAGTGATTGGATTAAAAAAAAACACCTTGATTAAAATGATGGGCCACTTTCTTACTGGTGGAAATCAGCACAATAACAGTGATGCCCACATAGCTGTATCCTTTCACACTGGCAAGATTTCTCCTCTAAAACAAAGCCTAAATTATTTTTATACATGGAGTCTCTCTGCAGAAGGAAGATACTGATTTCTCAGCTATTTCCTTAGATTCACAGTTGAAGAATGAGCAATCACATAGAGTCAGCTTCTTTTGCAAAAAAAAGTTTCCCTGTAACCGAAGAATTGCCAACTTCAAATTCCAGATCAGGAGGCAATCCCTACTAAAGGCCAACACAACATCTGGTATTTTACAATGGATTAAAATCAAACATGCAAAACACCAAGCCACCCACAGAGAAGACTTAGTAACCTGCCCTTGCTTAATCACTCTTCCACTGACATGTGCCTTCTGCTAATGGCTGGGAGAAAGCTACGTGAACAGGTAAGCCTTGTGCCTTGCCCACACAGCTGCCAAATCTGACTTCCATTAAGATTCACTGCCAACATTCCTGAAATTCTAGCACAATTTATCTGTCAGTTAGGGATTTTGTCTAATGTAAGCATAAAAGCAATCGTACTCCTCTTTAGCATTATCACTACATTGACATTTATTTTTATTAGTATTACTTGTATTTAGATCCTTCCCTAACTGGTGTAGTACTTAACTATCTCTTACTCTAATTCTGAGACCAAGTTTCATAGCAGAGTAGCAGAGAGTTATTTTTTCTATCTGAATTGCAGGAGTTTTTACTACATATGTGGTGCTACCCTTATATGAATATGTCTATTAATACTTTGTGCCTTGATAAAGAGACAAAAGCCCCAGCTCTTTAGGTCATGCTCTCAGGCAACCACATACTAAAACCTAGTGCAACAACCTGGTGATGACTGTCAAAGGAACACCATTTTCCAGAACGCAAAGCACAGAGAGGCACTGTTTTGCAAGCGAAGTCCACAGACAAACATCTGCATGAATCATTCTCACCAAGGAGAATTAAATTCTGACATCGAAAGTGAAGACTTTCTGCTTAGCTGTTCAGACTTCAGTTTTATCAGAAGGAACACAGTTCTTCAAAGCAGTGATCAATACAAAATGGAGGCTCCTCCCCCTCCTGTCTGAACGACAGAGCCACTTCCCCACACAGCTTACACTCCTATTCCAGCTCGTTCAGTACACCCAGAGATTAGTGGGACACCCCTCTGCCAGCAGCTGCAGGATGTAGGGAGAAATCCTGGCTCATGATAGCAGAAGGAGTTAAATCTCAGATTGCAGCAAGGGCAGCTGGAGAAGTGCAAAAGGCAGCAAACTGAACTTCATGCTCTAAACCAGCTGTTCCAAACTTAACCCGGTGCCAAGTACCACAAGAAGAGCTTGGCCAGAGCCCAGGAGGATTTCTGCAGAGGATTAAATGCCTCTTACTGCAAATCTGACCCCTTTAACTAGACACATAGCCCAATTAAAATATCACAAGAGGACATTGCAGAAAGTGGTACTTGCCAGCTCTTTCATACACCAGAATTGTCAGAGCAATGCAACTTGTTGATTAGTATGGGACTCTTGAGATACAGAGGATGAAAGACAACACAGTAAAACAGGCTTCTAATATCTCTTCCCAGTAGTTCCCAATGTTCTCTACCAAAGGAAGCATATTTCAAAGAAGACAAGGGTACAGAGCACTTTGCTTGCCTAACCTCCGCACATTCCAGGGAATCAGAGACAACATGCTTGCAAAGAACTCCGCAATGGGGAGTGTATCTCTCACCTGATAGTATTATCTGAAGAGCCGCTCACTACTAGCCTGTCTCTGTATTGCAGACAAGCAATGCCTCGTTTGTGGCCGTTTAAGGTGCGCACAAATTCGCAGGTACTAGTGTTCCATACCTGTGACAGGAAAGGTGAAACCACACAGAGAAAATTATTAAGAAGAGACTAACAAAAGATGGTACCTGTATGATACATCGGTGCATCTAGAATGTTCTTAATTGAACACGCTTCCGTAAGACTGGGAAAATTACCGCTCTTGACTCTAGACTTGTGACTATAGCCTGAAAGTGTTAACAGCTTGGGTCACAGCACACAGAAGGTTTTTGCCATACTGTATTAGCATTAGCTTCCAAAATCAGTCTTCAGCACTCTCAGGCTGTGATTTAGTCTACAGAGGAACTGGATTTTCCTCAGTTTTAATGCAGCAGATCGGGATCACAGCAGTAACACTTAAGTGACTCCTACTCACTCACCTTTGCTTTTGCCCCCGTGCTGCCCTCTGACAACTCTTTGTGTGACCAATGCTGAAACAGATCGTGGAACCAGTCCCATTGAAAAAGAACACAGGGAAAAAAGAGTCCTTTTTCAACTGCATCTGCACCTGGATCTGACTTGCCATACAGCTCTGTCAACAAGTTGCACAAGCTCAACAGAAGAGGGACGAGTGGAAATGAGCAGGAGGAATATGGCTTCTAAAGGAAGATCTGTGTAATAACAGCCAAAGACTGTCTCCCTGTCTGCTCATTGCTCTTGGTTAGTAAATACCCAGTGCTGCAAATAAAAAGCCTCTGAAATACCTCACCTTTATGGTTCTGTCACCTGATGCTGATACGATGTACTTGTCATCGAAGTCCACGACGTTGACAGCAGCGCGGTGCCCTACGAGCACCCTCCTCAGGGTGATGTCTGTTGGTGAAGCCATGTCCCACACAGCAATGGAGCGGTCTTTGGAACACGTCACCATCATGCCGTTATTGAAGCGGAGGTGCAGTACTGCTTCACAGTGGTGGATCAGTGTGTTCAACATCTCACCCGCGTTCACGTCCCACACCCTGCAGTTATAGATTTCGAACCAGAGAGGAGAGAGTTAAGTACAGTACAGTAGCTTTTCTGCAAACGGAGAAAGGGATGGGGAGAGGTAATTAACTCTCTAGTAACATTAGAGAAGCAAACACCACAGGTTATAGCTAAATCTATTAAATATATCATTAAAAGATGTATTACATAAACCTGTTGATTATGCTTGTGTTGAGACAGTCCAGCAGCCAAAATCCCTGCAATGCAGTTAACACCATAAAAACAACCCAGCCAGGGAAAAAAAAAAAAAAAAAGAAGGAATTCCTTAATGAAGAGAATTTAGTGCTTGAGGAAAAGCATGAGACTGACAGCCCTAGAGACTGATGTTTCCTGGTCAAGTCAGCCTAGCATGCTCCATTCCCGGTCACTGACTGCTTAAATGTGACCTGTGGAGAAGGAAGTTCAGAGATAGGTTTCGTTTTTGACTTCTCTCACAGGACTATCATCTCAAAGGATAATTTACACAGAGGCAGAAGACAAGGTTATGCCTTTCAAACAAATGAAATTGCCACAAGTTGCACAATGGGTTGCTTTTACTCTGCAATGCATCTGGTACACAGCTACATTCTAGGAATGTGCTGAATACCCAAATTAACACAGAACATTCATGTTGATTTAACGTTATTGGAACCAACTGTTTCTACTGAAAGATCATTTAAGACAAAAACTACACAAAGGCTTCATACGGAACTTCTGGGACTTGAAATTAAGATTTTAATCCTTAAAAATGTTTGGGGCTGTTTTGTTTGCAGGCTTCTTTTACCCTCCACAAAGAGATTTCTTTTGGCACTATCACACCTGTATCCCCCATACGCTGTGTGAGAGCAGAAAATGGCTGTATCATTAGGCAGATCACACTGTAAAAGCTGAAACTTTCCTCTGCCAATATGGTGAGCAGTTAGAAAAGGCAAGATGTAAGAAAGGCTTCTAATGCCTCATTTTCTAATGCATGGAAACTGAAGCAAGTCGACTTCTGGGTTATAAATGAGAGAAGAAAGTACACTTCCAATTACAAAATGCAAAGTTAAAAAGACTGCAGACTAAAGACCTGAGCCATTAGCATACAAGCAGTTTGCAGACAAGGTTGCCAAACTGAACAGGAGCTGGAGACCTACTGACTTCTCTGGACAAGTGCATCCCTGAGCTCTCAGAAGCATTAAGAGCCCATCTGTACCGTCCATTGGACGAAGCCCCTCTTTCTGAGGAGACCCAAGGATAAAACTGATGCATCCTATGTGCCTCAGGGGTCTGCACAAACGTTTATAGCTACAGTGGGAAACAAAGTATTTCTGGGCAAGTAGCCAGTCTGCAATTTGGCCTGTCTGGCCTAATATGGAAAATGATAGCGCTTGTTATGGTAATAAGCACCTCCTTTTGCAACCTGTATTTAGCACCGAGCAGTTCCCAAACTAAAATTCTGGATTCCTACAAATGGTAGGATCCCAAAACCTAGCAACACCATAAGACTACATGCATCACATCTAAAGAACTAAATGAAATGGTCACTAGTTTAACAGTGGTAGTTTACATGCAAACACAGTGATAACCACGAGCAGCCTGCAGCCATAGGAACACATGGTAACAGCTTCAGAAAAGGCCATTGGCACAGCTTTTTGTCATCTGTAACTTCACTGCATGGGCATTGCTCGTTCTCTGATAAAAAGGGGATATTGTAACAGCATGGAGAAGTCAGGCTTACTCCTTTGTGTCCAAGTTCATATTGCAACTCACTAATTCAAACGTGCCTGTATCTACACTGCAGGATTTAGGCTCTCTGGGATCCAGTAATGTGTCTAGTGGACTTTACATATGCATAGGGAAAATGTGCACTGCATGTGCTGACTTGAGGTGTCCAGCCTTTTAATGGAGACTAGAAAGAAAACAGGGTTAGAAAGACTGAATGGGAAGAACCATCATGCTGAAACTTAATTAAAACCCACAGGAGATCTAGTCACACATCTTTTGTTAAAATGAAGGGACAATGGATGACTAAATCTTCAAACTTGCTTTGAGTACTTAACCAACTTTTAAAAAGTTATTCCTATGGAGGATGTAAAAACATTCCCAGGGAGCATCCGAACACACAACACCTTGGTGAAATGCCAAATGGTCTTCCTAAGTCATCTTGACTTTGACTGATCTTTGCTTAGGTTCTCATTTCTCCTTGACAGCCACTTGCACAGACATCTGATAAACAAGGACAGAACACTCCTGAACAAATGTACTGAACTACATCATGGAGCTAACCAAACAGCACAGATTTAAGATCATTTCAGCAGCTGGTAAGGCTGAGCTCTCTGAGGCAAATGGAAAGCTCTGAACCACAAGTACACACCTGACAGTCGAGTCTGAAGATCCAGTGATGATCACCCGCTCATCATACTGCAGGCACAGGACAGAACCCGTGTGCCCAGTGAGAATTCGCTTGCATTCTAATGTATTTTTATCCCAGATCTAGGAGAGCAAACATGAGAAAACAGACAGCTAAGTAAGGTTTACATCATACTTTAAGCACCTACTGCTCTGACTGGTCTGTTTTTCACTACAATGCATCATCTACATTGCAGGTAGAACCACCTTAGTGGCGTGGGCTAATTGTTGTGGTGACTGCAGGCTGTTGTAATATGTTAACGTCTTTGCTATTACTGGGTTTGCTCTGAATACTGGTCTTATCTCATCGGGGCAGAGTAGTTGTATAATCTTTAATTACCGACTGAAAACAGTCTGCTAACGAATTCTGTTCAGAAAGAAAACAAAAGTCTCTCCTGACAAATATGAGGCACACATGCTGTTTAGGTAACAGGTGAAGGAGAAGGCTCATAGAATCATAGAATGGCCTGGGTTGAAAAGGACCATAATGATCATGTAGTTTCAACCTCCCTGCCGTGTGCAGGGTTGCCAATCACTAGACCAGGCTGCCCAGAGCCACATCCAGCCTGGTTCTGAATGCCTCCAAGGATGGGGCATCCACAACCTCCTTGGGCAACCTGTTCCAGTGCGTCACCGCCCTTTACTAACAAGAGGTTGGGGAGGTGTCACTGAAATTAGGACACTACTATTCATGGCACTGGCGCTATGTGCCACTGGCATGCCATTCTGGAGAGTTCTCACCTTGATAGTATTGTCTCGTAGGCCACTGACTATCTTCTGATCATCGTACTGTAAACAATAAACGCCTTTGCTTGTCTCACTCCGGCAGTGGATTCTCTGTAAACTGTGCCTTCCGCACCGCCAGTTTGACTCTATTGTCTTGAGGAGAACAAGAGACAAAAGAGAAGTAAAAATAAAAGACAAAACTCTCTCTTCCTTACTTTTGTTTGCTAGAGAAGACAGCAATACTTTCCTTTACACTTTTTCCTGCAGCCAGGCTCATACAGTGACATAGCAGTTTTCTAGAAGAAGCAATGTGTGATAAACAATGAAACAGGTCACATATTGTGGCCAAACTCCCCTGCGTGGTCTGGCATGATGAGGGAGAAATGACTTACAAGTTTTTTTTCAAACTCCAACCTTTAATTCTGTGACTCAGCAACTAAACAACTGAAGAGAAAGCCTCAGCTGAGCTCTAAGGGCTTATGCACCTCTTTTGCCACGGAGCAACTGTCAGAACATGGCACTTGGCATTTGCTCTCCACTAAACACAAGGCAACACTGCCCAGCTGCTTTCTATTTCCCTGGGTCTTAGGACTGCACTCTCTCCCTGACTCAATTCCTGATATCTCTCTGCTATCACCTTCTTAGATCTCATGTGCATGGATAGAACAAAGTACCACGGAACAGTGAAAGGCAAGATGGTACAGTGTTGCTATGAATTCTGATGTACAAAGTGTAGAGACTCCCTGAACAACACAGCTCGCCCTCTGCCTAAGGCAGTGATGAAGGCCTGGGATATGTAGCCCAGATCTACAAACTCCTGATGAACGCAGACACATCATATTTGAAGAAACACTCCATCAGCATGAAATATCTGCAGAATTTGAGCATCATGAGTAAATGAGGGAGATTGTTAAAAAAAGGCGAAACAAAACAAAACAAAACAACCCACCACAGCTGGAAGTGACTCCTTACCTCTATATCCTGTATAATTTTGGGGTAAAGTGCTCTGTAGAAGGAGTTGGGTGGAGCAGTACCATCAGGGGGTTTATTTTTAAATAGGTATTGTCCCCTGGAAGACAAAGAACACTCCCATTGAACACAGATCATGTTTCAGCATTTGGGAGGAAGGCCCTCCCGGCATTTTAGAAATGGATAACCATTGCTTGAAAAGCACACACAGATTCACAGTCAAACTTCATTTACTCAGTAACACAGCATGGTTCCTTGTTTGTTCGTCCTGTGACATGCTGATGATGCATTTAGACACTGAAAAACTCGTGACAAAGCGGTTCCTACTCATTCAGGGAAGGAAAATGTACTATTTTGGACACAAGCTCCTTCAAATCAATAGGAGGTTAGAATGGCTCATACCAGCTATAAACATATTCATATCAGAGGTCCCCTTTAAAATAAAGCATACAAAGAAAATGTGAGAAGCCAAAGAACCCTCAAGCTCTCTGTGCATTCAGGGCTAGCTTTGATCCACATTAGCAGGAACGGTATCAGTTTTGGTACACGGACATTTTACTGCTACTACTACATTTTGGTAAGCAACGCTTCATCTGTGGTGCCTTCCTCATTTCAACACTGATTTGGAATACTCATATCCCAAGCTAGATTTTTGCTACAAAAAAAATCCATAAACGGCAATCACTACCTGCTGTGTAAAAAACTTAAATTCCTCATCCTGAAGTTAAGAAGCCACCAAACACGGTGTGGAAGCTAGTAAACCCCACCATGGGCGTACTAACTGCTGCTCTGCCTGGCAACATGCCTCGCAAAATGGAGAGAGGCACAAATGCCTCCGAGTGTAATCCTGGCATCGGAGGCACGGAGTTTATACCGGGCCAGCTCTCCCCTTCTCCCTCCCTCACTCCATTATGGCATAATTAATTGCTCAATACTTCACTGTGCATTCTTTTCTTGTCCTTTCCACATAATGTATCTTGAAAGTCATTTGAGAGACTATGCATTAACCAGCTGACATACTTTGGGCAAAATCCAGACTAAATCACAACGATTTCAAGGTATAAGTGGGGAGGTAAACTACAGGACTGAACAAACAAAACAACAAATGCTCAAGAAAAGATCTTTTGACAATTATGTAAACTACGTTACATTCAAATTAAGAGAAAGCTGCTTTCTGCTTAGGACAAAGGAATCATCCGAGTCTTCAAACAGTAACCAGCAGCCCCTCATCTGGGGACAAATGTTTTTGAAGAAGGAACACATGGCTGCACGCAAATCAACTATTAGGTGGATCCTTACATGATCCAGTTTGGAAGTGCAAGAAAATTAAAATTATTGGCCCAGGGAGACCGAAAATGCTTTGGGGATGTGCAGAACAGCTACTACGGAAGACTTAGGGTAGGTCTAGAACAATCTGTATATAAGCCTATGTGCCTGAAAACCTGTCTATTGTTTGCAGCTTTACTACATGAACTACTACAAGACCTTGTTAGCTATAAGCTATGCCTTGCTGCTTGTAGAGTCAGTTGCTTACAGGTCAGCCAAGGGATTGTTTGGAATTTCCATGGCATCCCAGTGATTGGGATAAAAGCAACTATTGTTTGCAGTTTCTGATGACGGGCCAATTCAATCAAGTATTCAGACGGAAACAACAGTAGCCAGATTTGGGGCTTCTGTTTTATTTTTCTCTAAATCTGCGTAACCCTTACTGCTCCCTGACAGAGTAACATAGAGTGACTGTTCTTTGAGGTAGAAAGCAGGAATTTTGATAGGAAGAAGGTAAACTCAAGGAAATGGTGGACTGACCAGATGAACTTCATAGACTGCTCATTGTAGAGCACACAATTAGATGAGTTCCTAGAAGATGATGAGCTGACCAAGAACAGCCACATTGATCAACCAGAATAAATCATGTCAAACGAACCCAATTTCTTCTCAGGGGTCATTCTCATGAGTTACCTAGAGAAGTAAAGTGGTGGAAGTGTTCAAGGGTGAAGACACAAATCGCCAGCAAGCACAGCTTACCAGTGGTGCACTGTCAAAAAGAAAGGCAACTGGGATCTTGCATGAAGCCTGTCCTAGATGTGTTGCCACTAGATATTTTCATTAATGACAAAGAATGGAATATGGAGTGTATTTACCATATGGCCAATGATGGTAAAACTGAGAGAAGATACAAGCACTTTGGAGGACAAGATTAAACTCATAACACTTCTGACAAAATGGAGAAATACTAACCAGTAAGTAGAATCTAATTCAACAAGGACAAGTGCCAAGTTCAGTACTAATAACACAGGCATGCAAGATGAGGTACAGTGGGTAAGGAGAACTTCCACAGGGTTAATTTAAAGTTATATACAATATAAAACCACTGTTAAAGAAAAGCATGTGTTATACTGGAAGGCCTAAGATGGAGTGTCCTTCATAAAGCAGAGAAAGTAACCCTTCTTATACCACTAAACTCTGGTGATGCCTCAGCAGAAGTAAGATACTCAGCTGAGGTCACCATCCTCCAAGAATGGAGAAGAGTAACTGGAGAGAGGCTACACAAAAAAAATCGAGATTGACAAGAGGACAAGAAAACACAGGGTGAGGGCTCATTAGTGCACACCATGTACAGGAAATGTGATCATCTCCCAACTATGCAAAAAATTACTACAAAAAGGAGAAACTGCCCTCTGTGTCTTTGTAGGCTAAATACAACATCCTGAACTGTTGCTAGGAAGATGATATTCACTGGAACTGGCTGCCCACAGAAGCTGTGCATGCGCCATCCCTGGAAGCATCAAAGGCCAGATTGGATGGGGCTCTGAGCAGCCTGGTTAGTGAAACAGTGGTATTGCTTGCCCAGGGAGTCTCCATAATTAAAGGTTTTTAAGAACAATTCGACAAACATCTGGGATGACTTAGAGTAAGCTGGTTCTGCCTTTGGGAAGCAGGAGGGATTAAACAGCCTTCCTAAGGTCCTCTTCCCACTTAGTATGACCTCAACAATACAGAGCAAAAATAGAAGTTCTCGGGAGAACAAGGCACTAAGAGGGATACAAAAGTTACCACTACCATGGCTGTGTTTATTTTATACTCTTTATAAACACAACTGGAAGCAGATCAATATAGTATTTATTTTTAAAGGACATTTCATAATTCTGAATTACTTGCCTTTACTTTCTGAGACAAACAGTATAACAAAATTAACCGTGAAACAGAAGTCTTTGTTTGCAATTCTGTATCTTTTTCTTTTTAATAGCAACCAAAACGCCTGAGCTGTCACTTTTATCTTGTTTATGAAATATTCATATCCAGCTTCCTTTCTGCCAACATCCTAGGGACACCCTTGGAAAAGAAAATTATGTATTAAAGGACATACCCCCTGAGAGGGAAAGTTCTAATGAAATGTTAACAGAGCAGCTTCAAACTTGAGTGAGACCCACATTGTAGTAAGGCTATTCCAGATGATTATTAACTAATCTATCTGCATTTCTAAAGTCCCCTATTCTCTGTGGTACCTACCCTCAGCTTCCAGTTTGAAAATTAAACAGATATCTAATAGTGAAAATCTGCTGAGGAAAACAAACAGACCCATCAGGAAAGAACTAATACATAGCACATGCTGCCCCATTGCCACCCCCAAAAAAGCTCTTCTGCTCTGAACTGCTGACTAGTTTAGTGTTCCCCTGGGGCGTACACAGCTTCTTAATTTGAACCGAATGACAGCTGGGCGTAAAAATCTCACTTTGTATATCCCACTTGTCACAGTGGGATAAGAGCATGATCAGATGAGGAAAGTGAGGAAAAAGCCCTCACACTGCCTGCACAGCCAAATGATGCCCTAAGCCCCCGACCCCTGAATTTGGGCAAAGCATTTGTCAGGTTTGGAACCAGTGTGCTATTTCAGGGTGCTGCGTATTCCTCTTCAAACACGGTTTGAAACACAGAGCACCTACTGTCCTAAATGGGGGCAAAAGAGGTGAAGATGCAGTTCCCTCACCATCCTCTCCTCTCTGACAACCCCCTCCACAGCGAGTCTGTCCTGACCATTCTCTCGATCAGCTTCTTCCACAGCATGCCATCCGACGTCACTCGGTACCACTCCTTGCACACCAGCTCAGCGGCACACAGCGATTTGGCATCCAGGTAGGACAGAATGTTCTCAGCAATGTGATCCAATCCCCGAGCTGCGGGGGGAGGAAGGAAAAAAACAACAAGCATTATTTGCTGGGGAGAAGGGCAGTTTAAAACAGCTCCCCTTACTAGTACAAAGATAGCCCCTCTTCCCTATCCCTTTCCATCTACTCTTCTGCATGCAGAGCTGGACCAAATGCGCAGAAGAGCATCTGCAGCTAAGTTCAGGAGTGAGCAGTGTTCTCCAACTTCCTTTGGATATAACACAACAAGTCATTAAAAATAATAAAGAATCCAAGAAGTCATTCCAATCTATTTCGATGGGTTTTAGCACTAGGGGGATATTCTATGGATGGCATTTCCAACTCAGCGACGCAGCCCCCAAAATCTCTCTATATTAGGACCATTTCTCATCTCACTGCTACAGCTGTTCTCATGTTCCAACGGCTCAAAAGCTGTTTTTGCTAAAGCAGTAGCTTTTAAACGTAATGAAGAAAAAAATATATATTCCCAATGTGTGCCCTGAAGGGTAGTGGTACCTTTAGACGTGGGGGAGGGAAAGATATGCAGATGCACAGGGAAGTGGAGAGGAAAGAAGAGGCTGTCTGAGGAGAAAGTGAAGCAGGTTCACTAGCGTCATTTATTAACGCAGGTGGAGGAAAAATATGCACCATAACTGTATAATTTGCAAATATTTTCCAGTGTGAATACCCTGACTGGCTTTGTTTCAACATGGCCAGAGTAAAAGGCAAAGCAGTTGAGCCAAAAAGGCAGCAACGCTTGCAGGGCATTGGCTCCACAGCCTGGGTAGCACCTAGCAGCTCAGTGCAACATCTCCACACAACACCATGCTCTGTTTCTTAAGCAGATGGATGGGTCCAGCTCCAGCAAAAACGTGCCCCTACCCACTCTGATTTGATCACCAACCAGACATCAGAAAGATAAGATGCCTTTTAAATGAGATGTTGCATCAATACAGCTTCTCTTGGAGCCTGCTTAATTCATAAGGGAGACACAGTGTCAAGAGATCCTCTCACTTCACAAGTCCAATTGCAGAGGCTTTGTGAAAGTTGTGGTACGATGTTCAGCCCAACGGAAAAGGAAGCATGGCCGATCAGTATGACATGCATCTTTCCTCCAGTTCACATCTGGGACACGGTTAAATATGTCCTTTCCTGCTTTTTAAACAACGGCCTCCAAGAGCAGGCCCTGCTTGTCAGTGATAAAAAAAAAGCAGCGAATGTGTTTGTACAGTCACATGCCCTTACATCAGCAAAGCCAAACTGGGGGCAATCAGCTGATTCCGTGAGAGCTCCTAAGAAACAAAAGGTCCAACCTCTACTCGGTTTTGTTAACTGAAACATCTCAAAATTATCTACTGACACATGAAAATGAGAAAACTCAGCATGCCTCCTCTTGATCCTTTCAAACACCAGAGATTTATAATATACATTGGGTGGAACACTCAGCCCAGCATTTTATGCTCCCATTCATTCAGCAGAAAAAGCACGGGAATGATACCACACACAACCAGAGTGCAGAAAGAGGGCTGACATTTCTTATCTTTATAGATGCAAAATTAGATGTCAACCTGCAAAACAGAAGCATCAGCAGCCTTTATTATGTATTTAATCTGAAAAGATATACACAGCCATTACCAAAGAAGAATGTTTGTAAATCCAGGTTGACACTATGGCAATTCATAGACAGATATATTTTGGCAAACCTGCACCAATTCTGAAGGACAGAAGTAGACAACGGCGTTCCCTTGCTTCCCCACCCTGATTCCTGCAGTCCTGAGCTCTCTCCAGTGGGTGGAAATGCCATATTTTGGCATTAATTTCTGCCAATCTTTTCCCTTCCACTTAACATGTAGGAAGGGGAGGCCAAAACCTCACGTATTCCTTGTCTTCACAGAATCAAAGGTATTTTGGCCTGGCAGCAAATTCAATTGTATTATTATGTGAGATATATATCTACTGGAGCATTGCTTCCTTTAAAAAATTCTTCATGCACAAAAGCTTTTGCTAAACTAATGTTAAACACGATTAGCCCTTCGGTCCTCCACATCAAGTATTAAAAGAATACTTAAAAGAATTAAAAGAATTTCACACACCAAACCCTCACAAAAATGACTGCTCATAAAAAATGTTAAACGGCTTGGAAATGCTAAGCAGAGACCTTGGGGTTTTTTTTAGAAATGGAACAAAGTTTGTTAAGTACACAGCTAAGCTGTATTTCTCCAACCTTTATTCTGTCCAAAGTACTGGGAAAATAACCTCAGTCAATTGTACTCTATATTAGCCAAGTCTGCTCATGACCTAAAACAGTCTCCGATCATTTTGTGGGACAGTGCCAGGAGGACAGAGATAAGATGCCCCATGATTTTGGAGTATCTTTGTTATTTTATTTACTTGAGGGGGAGAGTAGGAAAGAGAATGAAGGCATAAAAGTGAAACTGGAATATTGAGCACTTGAGAATTTCAGAGAG
This sequence comes from Numida meleagris, assembly GCF_002078875.1. Classification (NCBI taxonomy): domain Eukaryota; kingdom Metazoa; phylum Chordata; class Aves; order Galliformes; family Numididae; genus Numida; species Numida meleagris. Next base: position 12,847,136 of record NC_034413.1, on the reverse strand, counting down.
CTACAAAATACTTAAATAGTGTAGGTTTTTTTTTATTGACTTAATTCAAAATTTCAGGTTCATCACTCTTTCCTCAGCGGTTCCCTCTTCCTATCACCCTTACTAGAAACCTGCCTACACCGAGGACATTCTGCACCTCCCAGGCTGCAGAGCCTGAGCCAGCCTAATTCCCTGCCATTCATTTTCTCCCAGAGAGCTATATTCACCAGGACATTAGCACTTTGCCAATATGCAAATTGATGCACATATATTATTTAAGCACACAGTTCCCACAACTGTTCAAGTTCTCAGACATTAGCTGCCTAATATCCTGTCTGTTCTGTACTTGGAGACAGTAAAATTCAAAGCTAGAGCTGCTTCCTAGATAACCCTGAAAAGACCACTAGCAAATATGGCATGGCTGGCAGATATTGGATGCCAGTGAAAATATTTCTAATATTTGCCCAAAATGGTCAGAAAAAGGCTTGTAGAATGAAATTAAACAAGAGAAAATATGAGGTATTAGCTTGCTCTGATGGAGTTTTGTGGAGAAGACCCGGAAAAAATGTGTAGCTAACTGTATGTATGCTTTTATTTTAAAAGTGGGGAAGCCAACGTGCTTTCCAAGTATTCTGTTTTTCTGAAACAGAACAGCCTCACAAGTTATAATGCTGCTCTAAGTACACAAGATTATTGCCACTCGACTAGTAAAAACTAACATAAAGAAGGTACTTAGCATAACTAAGATTTTTTTTTAATGCTACAACAACCATTCGATTACTGGGCACAATGAGCTTAAAAATCCAGAGTCTACATACTTAACTTCATAGCAAAATTCTTGCACTGGCTCCATGCTTTACACAATTCGCAGTTAAACACAATTTTTTCCATCTTTTTTCCATCTTCCAACCCTACAATTTCAATTTCAGAAATTCTTCCAAAGAATGATCGAATGGCTGGATTGAACAAAATGTCAGAGCTCATCAGTTCTCCAAAGGGATCCACAGAACATGTATTTCTGCAAGAAATTCCTCTCTTCAGCTGTTTTTTTAGAGGGAACAACTGCAGAACTTCTTGCTCAGGTTCATCCGAAATTAAGGGAATGCGAACCTACTGACTATCTATCGAGGTATGACCTAATGGTCTGGAAAAATACAAGAGAGACAGGAATTTCTGTCTGGTTCTGAAACTCTATTGCTTATTGTTTAAGCATGTTTTATCTCTTTCTGCCTCAGATTTCTCACCTCTAAGATGGAGTCAAAACACTATTTTATGCATGCATTCTCTCCAATTCACCCCATGCCATATGTGAGAGCATCTGGGACAAAATCCTGAATGGAAAGCCGGACAGAGGTGCAAAAAATATAGGGAACATTTCCATCCTTTCTTCTCGTGTCCTCCATTCACTATGGGCAATAAACAGATAACCAAAGTGATGGCCTCGGGAAGGTATTTTACTAGTGAAGGGAGACCAAAATAATCTACATAAGAAAAGAGAAAAAACCTTGGCAGAGCAATGAAAAACAAGAGTAGTTTTGATTTTTTAAAAAATGTTACTAATGCATCATTGCGGGCATTACAAGCACAACTACCCGCCCGCTGGCTTGTGATGACTCTCCTTAAGATACAGATAAAAGCTACCATTCACTCCTGGCCAAACCATGCTGATATTAGATCATGCCTTGAGTGATGATAGGAATACAAAACAAAATGTTCCTGTATTTCATACCACAATAGTGCTTTTCATTCAAAAGCTACCCTCTCTTTTGCAAGACGGCCCTAGAAGAGACTTCTCCAGCAGAGCAGGCCAGAGGCACAGGAAGGCAAGGAGAATAGTTTTCTGGAAGACAAGAGGAAGGAGCACGCTTCCTCTGCCTGCAGAAGTACCTGGCAGCGCAGTGATGAAGTCCCTCTGTAACATAGGCTTGAGGTACGAGTTTATATGTCCATGCTGGTAGTGACACATCTGGGAGATGAGGTGCTCCACAAACTCCACCTGGTCAGACTCAGACCACTGCTCGAAGTACTTGACACAGAGCTCCTTCTCCTTCTCATAGCTTGCTGACAGTTTTCTCTGCTTGGGCACAATCATACTGGAAGTGCCATTGGCAAGTTTTGTCTGTGAAAGGAAAGAAAAACACAAATCATACACACGAAAAGAAGCTCAGATGCTCTGACACGTGAAGTTGGCCAGGACTGTGTATCCCATTTGCTGCTGTCAGCTGGAATGCAGAGCTGTAACCCCTGCAGGACAAGGTCCTGGTTCGTGCTTGAGCTGCGCACAAAGGACTGGTTGGAAAGGAAACCATGAGTGTCAAAATAATACAAATGCAGTTTTATTTACATCTTGCAGGCAGCAAAATGCACTTGGATTCCTAATCTACAGCTACCAGTTATTTCAATACACCAACAGAAAACTGCGTTTGTATTTCACTTTTCTTCTGAAGTATGGACTGCTGCTACAACTCATAGGAAATGCCTGGAACAAATGAGGAAAAAAAGAGCACTTCTTCTGAGTATAAAGTTACACTGTGAGGGTAATGCCAGCTAAAGCACACCCTGATATTTGCTACATACTTCCTTCACAGAATAAAAGAGCTTAAATTTTCTGAGCACTGTTAATATCTTGTCAGAAAGGCTCAGCTCAAAGAAGAGTTTCAGGGACAATACGAAACACTGACATTTCAATTTACTTCTTGATGGCAAGATGTAATTTCTGCTTTCTAAACAATTTAACTGGAAGAAAAGAGCACATTTTGCACTGTAAGGATATCCTTTGTCCAGAAAACATTAACTGCTTACGGAGAAATTATTTTTTTTCCATACTGTTCAGTTTGTATTAAATGCTAAATTGAGACTTCTGTTTCTTTTTTGGATTTGTTATCCCCACACGCTCACATCGGTACCTCCCCAGTCTAGGAATACACACTATGGGCACACATTCAACCAAAGCAATGATAATTCTCATTTTGCTTGTGTAGATTATTCCTGCTGAAAACATAGGATTTTCCCTTTTTCACCTCAGTGGTGCAACACCAGAAAGCTCTTCAATAAAAGTCAATAATACTACATCACTTCTATTTACAAAACGTATTTTGAGGTTCACTATTAATTACTGAATCATTAGAAACAAATTACAGACACTGGAATATATAAACCATTGATTCAGGGGCGCCGTATTCCTGCTGCACGATGACAATTCCAGGCACCAACCTCATCAGGAGACTTCACTGACTTTAAAGGAAAAGGAGAGTACCTAAATCTGCCTATAATTATAACTAAAATATACAGATTTGCTCATTTTACCAGGAGAAAACAACCACAAAACAACACTTTTTCTCAAGTGCTGAAGCACTGCATTTAGAGCGCAGAGAAACCAGTTATCCAAATTGGGTTTAGAATATGGGAATTCCTCATTGCTCTGGGGAAAAGAATTCTTTTTCTTTGATACCCACCTGCCCTGCCAGCAATCCTCTGAAACACCAAAAATACCATCATTTGAAAACACACCTAACTATTCATCACTTACATCTCATTTCATAGTACAAACTCACCTACATTTCAGCCTGTCCAGCAGAGCTGGACAGACTTTCTTCTGATAGAAAGAGATGGCAATTAGCTGCCATTTTTAGCCACTAGTTTCTTCTACTTCTGTGTTAGGTCTCAAAACATGGAGACCGCATCATCCATACTTAACTCTGCAGCTCAGGGTTTTCAACCTCCCCTTTCTCCCTGCAGACCTGTGTGTGTGCTCGGTAGGATCGTGTAAGACAAGGGCTGTGACTGATCGACCCTATTTCATTTGGTCATCCCACGGACAGCACTGCAAGTGAATCACAAACCCAGTACTGGGCGGCAGGAAGAAATTCTCTCGGGCCATCTTTTTATATAGAGAAATCTCTATAAAAGGGGCTATGGGAATGACGTCCTTGGTGTGTAAGACAGAAGTTTTCCTAGCAAAGTCCGCAGCTGGCAACAGCCAGGCAGAAAATCATTACCAATGGACTGCGCTGAACATCGGTCTTCAGGGACTCTGGTCATTTCTGCTGCAGTTAAGCTGCCTGCAAAACAGACACCCCCGTAAAAGTGCTGGATTAAAACAGCGGAGAGCTGTTGTGTTCTACAAGCCTGATGTGGTTTAATTTCTCATGTTTGTTTGCTCTGAAGTCCATCTCACAACAAGCTGTCTCAACAAAACATTTTAAAAAGCTTATACCTCCGGCTTTTGATTTGAGAAATTGTGAATTCCGGCAGCAGAGTAGGCAAGTGAAGTGCAAAGACAAGAGGGGCTACTCCTCCTAGCATGGGGCTGCACCAGGCTCTACCCCTCCCCTTGGCTCCTGCGCACCCTTCTTCCAACAGCCTCCAGCATCCTGTTACCTCTAAAACGTCTGACTGGGACATCAAATAAAAGCGGCAACACCTGAAAAACAAGTAATAGATCCTGTGTGCCTAAAAACAGATGGCTTTGGTGGGACAAAGCAACTCACCTTGCCTGGGTCCCAAGTGAATACAACCTCTGAGGTAGGAGGGAGTAAATAAAAGAGTCCATTGACCAACACTTGTAACTTGAAGACAAATTCTGAGCTTATGCTGTGGATCTGCTAAGAAAAACATTCTACGTGTTTGTATGTCTGAATTAGTGGACAGAAGTACAATGCGTTTTTAGGTCTGTGTGCCCTACTTCAGCCACATTCTGACCATAAAAACTTGAGATGTGGTCGGCGCCCTTGCCTGCTCAAGTTTCCCATCGAAAGGAGCGAGCCCACAGGTCGCCACAGCATGCCCAGGGGTCCCATGGTCTGTAAGCAGAGGACCAGAAAGACTGCAGACCACGAACACCCCAGCTCTGCAGGATCCCAAATCCTGCTATCCCTCCAGACCATCTGCAGCTAAGGGGAAGAAAAGAATTCCAAAATTTCAATTTGGAGATTCCTGAAAATCCACTGGGGAGCTCAGTGAAAAAGGTCTGTTATTAAAAAAAGCAACGACACAACAATGACATCAAGCATCTGTACCATTAAAACACTGGGGAGATACCAGTTACAAGCAGCAAGAGAATTCATTTGGCTTTCTAATAAACCCTGATGACTCAACCATTCTGTTCAGCTGCAGCTCATGACAAATCAGATTCTATTTCCTGCAGCATGCTATGGTCTCTTCTTCAATGGTTCCTTTTCCTGCCACAGCAGCAGACCTAACCTGAAGAAGTGACCACCGCCCCGCAAGCAGAGCATACTGCTATGTTAAACAGCCATCCAAATGCAACATTTGTGCCTATGCTTTTTATAAGCTTCACTTCCCAAAGCGGCAAAGAAGAATCAGCAGTGGTAGCCCATCACCATGGAGGAAAGCTTGGGTACAACGAAGGTGCAGGCTCCACGGCGCCTTGGCCAGCTCCAATTGGCCACTGGGAGTGGCAACTCATCTGCAAGAGCAGCCGAGGTGTTCTCCTGCACCAGTGTGCCTGAGCCAGTGAGCTGTGCTGGGAAACCCAGGGGACTGACTGCCTCAGGTTGGTACTAGCTCAAGGATCTACGTACCATGCTCCACTGCAGCCCATAATTATAAGAGCATTTCTCCAAATGGCTACATTTAACACAAAGCACATTTGTATGCCTGGCGAAGTAGAAGAGGACTAATATATGAAAGGACTTCAATCTAAGTAATGGTTTGCAACTATAGGAGGGTGCCATATTTCAACACAGATAAATAAGGCCTAGATAAATCTACTACTCTGCATATAAAACACAACAGCCATGGTATATCACAGTTGTAACCCACAGATGACAACCAAGGTTATTTTTGATTTTGATCAGTAGAGGGGACTAAGAATCCTTCTAAAGCACAAAAATAAGGATCAGCACAGTTCTCTGACGGTGGTGCAGGTATAGTGTTTCACAGCCCACAGTAATGGTCAGAACCCATAGCAGTGGTCAAAACCTAGTAATGATCAAGGCTTTTTTATTAAAAAAATCCCCATAATATCTTCTAATCATTGCAGAGGATTTGGTTAAGGTACTTTCCACAGTGTGGGTGAATTCTTGATGTAAGAAGACAACTTTTTTAAGAAAAAGAGAAGAACAGAATATCACGTGTGGCTGAAATGATCCCAGCAAGGTTTGGGACCTTCTGAACCTTCCAGACGTCCTCAACCTGGAGCTCTGACACGACCAAGAGATTAGGTCACCACTGAGCATCCCTCCCCAAGCTTCTCTCCAGAGCAAACGAAGGGACTTCCCTTGGAGAACTCAGTACCAAGGACCCACACTGGGCTTCCTCCCCTCCCTCCGTACTCATGGGGACTGCGGCTCCAACCCAGGCAGGTGGCTCCCACTGCCTACTGGCAGCTGCAGCATCCCACCCCTAGCTGCTTGCACAGCCGGCCGCCGTTAAGCCACTGATCTAGACAGAGCCACCTTAACAGGAATTTTGGATGGGTCTTAGTGAAGGGGAGGAAAAAAGAGGACATAATGTTTAATTATAAGAAATGATTGAAATAGGCACAGACATACCCCGGGTGCCTCTGCACTGCAGCAAGCTCTAAACTTGTTATCGTTAATGGTTTAAATTTCACTGTGCTAATCATTTCAGGACACAAGCCTTTCTTGATAATCTAATGAATTATTCCAACATCCTTCAGCAAAAAAAATCCTCCATGACAGCACTAATTACAAGACGTTTTCCCAGTGCTTATGTAAAATATGACAGAGCAGCAGCTTAGGGAATTGCAGAAAACTGCTTCTAATTTCCACTGAGAAACTGACAAACACCTCTCTTTCATCTCTCCCAGCTCTCAAGTAAGATTTAACTTTCTCATTTAGTTAATTACCGAGTGAGGATCATCATTTTCCCGGATCGGAGCGGCACAGAGCCTTTATCGTGTTAACTTGTGAACTTGATCGATGGCTGCTGCTAAAACTTAATAACTTCACCCCCTGGCAAATTGTAAGATAAATATAATAGGAGAAACTCTGACAGTAAAAACCTGCCAGAAATGAGCGCTGTGTTTATGTTTCTTTGCAGGCAGCAAAAAAACAACCGACAGCTTATTACTGGGTGCGTGTTACTTATATTTAAAAGACTCCAGGCAGTTAACTTCCTGCGTACTGTTCAAACTTCACTCACAAGATAAAAGACACTGGGGGGGAAAACGAGCAATGGGATGACGAAGAAAGGTACCACACAGGTGTACGGCCAGAACAGGGGGAGATGGTAACTTCGCAATGAAAGCAAAGCCACGCCGGTGTACATATCCCAGATGTTCCTCACAATTAACCCCATTAAAAAACCACAGCGGTGAAACCAGACATGAAACCTGTAGTTGCAGCAACAGCACAAAAAAACAAACAAAGCTCAGGAATTCTGCAGCACGTTGGAAGCTGTGTGGGAAAAGCAGAGGGATTAAAAAGTCCAAGTGTGGTGGAGAAACGTTTCGGGGTGATGCCTGTAAAGATGCTTGCAGCCCCAGAACACTGCACGGCTCCTCCAAAGCCACTCGTGTGGCCGTGAAGCTGCTCCTGCCCATGAGGAAATAGCACTCAGTGCAACCCCAATGGAGCAGTGTAACAAAAGCACTGAAATGGAGCTGAGAACCTCTGCCAGTCCTCCATCCTACGAGGCAGAGCCACTATTTCAGAGTCCCGTTGAAGGGGGCTGTTTGCATGCCCGAAGGCAGTAACAGCATAATTAACAGGACACAGGTTCAGTTTCTATGGCTGGCTTCTTCCTTTTTAGGCTCATAATTACCAAATGCTGCAGACCTGATTCCCAGACCGCCACAGCTAAGCAAAGAGGATGGAAGTCATTGTAGCTCCTTAATGCAACTTCCTATGGCAGAGCTGCCTTGTTTTAGGAACTGGGGCGGGGGTCTTCCCATAAGAAGCAGGACCTCTCCTGCCGCAGCACCTGGATGGCACAAGAAGGGCGGCCAGCTCCTCGCTTTTCTCCTTTGCAGAGCAAATCTGCTTTTCTGATGTTTGACTTGACAGAAAAGCTACAATCCTAGGTCATTTAACAACTCACTCCATTTACTTTTATTTTAAAAGCTCAGTTTAGAATCTACCCGTTTCTGTCTGCCTCCATCTCGCATAACAGACTCCGTGAGGTTAACCATGGGTTTAGAGCATATACGGACTGAGTCGCTCAGTACTGAATTAGTTTCCACGCTGCAAAGCTCACTGCAACATTCTGAAAAACGAACAGAACTCAGAAGCAGATGATCATCAATCACATCTGAGAGTCAGAAGAAAGCACCATGAAAGGAACCGCAGCATCATGACCGTATATTTTCGAGAGAAAATTCAAAATACATGCTCACACTGAAATCAGCAGCCCCCTGGATACTTAAGGACCTTACAGTTTTGCCAGTCCGTAGCTTTTAGCTGCTTGCCCACATGTGGTTTCTAATCACACTGCAGAAAAGAACTTTGATAAGAAAGGATTCATCTAGGTGAAAGATCGCTGGAATTACACTGGGCATAGCAGCCCAACCTGCCACACTTTCTGAAATCCTGGGGGGGGGCAATCGTTTTCAGAGGGACCATCCAAGTGCCTACGATGTGGCGTTAGCCTGGAGGGCACCTGGCTACGGATATGGCCTCAGACACAGAAGAAGGAGGAGGCTGCACTGTTTTAGGGCCAGAGAAAGCCGCAGACACCCAAGAAGGAACATGTTGGGTCTCTCTGGGGACTGACGAGGCAGAACTGAGCCATGGGCACTTGCACAGCGGCTGTACAAACTGCAATAACACCTTGCTAGAGAAGCTGCTCCCCTCCCACACTGCTACACAGTAAACAGCAACAGGGAGAGGAGATTAAAAAACTATTCTTTTAAGATAATAGTTAATGTTTCAGACAGACTAATAAAGTTTAATTGTCTGGAATCTCGTAGCTCCTATTGTAAACTTTCGTTTGATATAGGTCTCCCATCTAGATTTTAAGAGCTGGTAAAAACCTTCAAGATAAAATTTCTCTGATGCCAGCAACGGATGTGAATTGGGAGTCCCTCTCCTCCTCCTCCCTTATCTTCAAGTTGCCTTTGAAAATAACAAGCACTGATGAGAAATCTGCTTGCATCAGCACAGCACTAGCATATGTTATTTTCCCAAACTAAGATCCCTGACCGAATGCGTATCTAGACATATGGGGCAGGGAGGAGCAGCCACTGTCACTCTTAAAGTGATCATTTCAGAGCACATTTCATTAGGTATAAAATGATCATACGCCAATTTCAAAGCAGATCTTACAGCAGTAAGAAATCACTTTCACTGGAAGTCACCAAAAGAAATACTTTCTTCCTTGGAATGGTTACCAGAACCTATGTTGAACTGCTGGGACCATTACATGTTATTACTGTTAATGGAGGGAAGGAACATGCACATTATCACTTGGAGAACCAGTCTACTAAAGTCATCGGGTAATGGCCAGCAGCAGCAAAGGGCTCGTTTATGGCAGGGAAAGGCATAAGCTATGCTCTAAGCAGCAGTTTCATAGTTTTCTGGAACAGTTGCTTCTGTTTTAAAAACATCCAAGCATGATTTACTGCCTGAGCGAAGTTTTTCTTTACGGTTGATTTTCTTTTTGCTCCAAGTACTCCCTGAACTCAGAGAGAAAAGCAGCCAGGAACAGGCAGGTGGACTAAAGAGGTTCAAACCACGGCTGAACCCTGAAGACTACACCACTGGGAAGAACCCACAAGTAGAGGGAGAGAACAACCTGAAAGATAATACTGTCTGCAATCAGTAACGCTATTGAGATCTTCAAAACGCTATGATCCTCGATGTAAAGCTTTTATCATCAAGAACAAAAGCCCTCCAAAACAGTTCACCCAAGAGAACATAGCTCAAAGCAGTATTATTTTTCAAGAGCCTCCTTGGAGATGCACATTGCCATCACCAACAAAGAAGGCACAAAGGCACCCAACGACCAAGACACGCAACAAACAAAAATGCAGCAGTGATCTGAAGAATGGCAACTGTCACATAAATGCTTGGTCCCACTACAAACACACTCCCTAGATCTGCTGGCAGAGCTGGCTGCGTGAGTGCTGCCTCACCTATTTCAGTCAAAATAAGCTTGTTAGCAAAGACCTGCTATTTAAACTGTCTAAGCTAAAACATCTCATCTTAACTGAAAGCAGGGTTGCAGTTTTGCTGACAGATCCTGGAGGGCAGCAACCTGCAGCAGCCAGACAAAGGCTGTGTAGTGTTCTTTTCTACCAGCACAACTAGGTCTGGAAGAGGACATCTAATGAATTCACACTCATCGACACCAACACTCCTGCTATTGGCAGCCATCAAAGAGGCAGCTGGAAGAGGGAAAGTCCATGAAATAGAATTACATAACCATTTTAGTTTGAAGGGACCCTTAAAGGTCATCTAGTCCAACTCCCCTGCAACAAACAGGGACAAATACTTCTGCACAGTGTCAAAGCTGGCCAGTAAACACTTGGACAGATTTGTTGTATAGCCTCCTACAGTCTCTTCAAGATAATCATGCAATTTTCACCCAGTAGTAAGTATTGTCTTCTTGAGTCTAGCTATTATGTTAACCTTGCAGTCAAATGTTACCTTCCTGGCAAACTGGAGTGATTCCCAAGGAAGAGCACTAAGATGGCTATGGAAGCTGGATGTTTGGTCTGGAAAAGGCTGAGGGTATCTCAAGAGAAGTTACAGAGGAACGTGAGACGGACTCCGTTCAGAAGTGCATAATGAGAGGAAAAGTGGCAATAGGCACAAGTGGCAACAACCAAAACTCTGGGCTTTAAGAGAGAGAGAAACGTAAGTGGTCAAAGTCCTGAGCAAACCGAGCTGGATGTGAAGGCAATCCTCCTCTGAACAGGCAGTTGGATTGGAGACTTCCAGATGGTCATCACAGCTTAAAGTTTCCTCTGACTTTGTATCTCAAGCTGCTCCATTCTTTCACTGATACCCGCTAAGAGATCCATTATCTGAGCAACAGTCTCCAAAACTACAAGCTGAAGACATCCTCCACTGAAATCTATATTTTCACACCTTGCACTGCGCTGGGTTACGCCAGACAGGTGACCGTACGTACATGGGAGAAGGCAGGCATGAAATAGTACCCTCGGCAACACCAAGCAAACAGCTCTGACCAACAGCAATGTGTATTCAGTTTCAGAGCTGAGCAGACCGTCCCCATCAGCTGTACTCAAATCGCACAGCCCAGACACTGAGTCACAGACAGTGGCACTGGGGATTCCTTCGTGGCTCACTGCTTAGGTGCCAATAAGCTTCCAGAAAAACCCTCAGGTTAAAGGAGGGAGCAAGCCTTCCAGTAGTCCATTGCCTAGAATAGACTCAATTAAAGAGGAATTGTGGAAATGCATAAGCAATGTAAAAATCCCAGTAGAATGGGGGAGAACAGGACTGCGAGCCTCATCTGGTCCCTCACCATACTGCATTTCCCACACAATGTTCAGCCATTCACAAAGAGGTATGATTCCGCAGCTTCTTTTAAGGAGATTAGCAAGCAGTGGAAATAGTTTCAATCTACCTGCATTTCCCTTTCTACAACCACGGGCTTATTTTTCTTTTCATCTTTTCATCCCACTTCTGAGAATTACTTTCCTGTCATATCAAGAGTCGAACTGGTGTTGCACACACCATGTGAGAAATGTCTTCTATCCTCATGCCTTGATGCATCCGATTGTAAATTTATCTAAAAATCACAATTCTTAAACTTCTACTATGACAACTGGCTAAAAATCTAAAAAACACTTACATACTGACTGAAGTAGCTTTTCCTTCCAATATATAAACTAATTTTTTAAATATATTCTCCTTCAAATACGAATTTGTAAGAATTGTCCTCCTTTCTGAAAAGAAGTGTACAGGAATGTTAGACTTTACCACTGTATGTTATCTGTTAAACACCCCAGTGCTATCTCACACTTGTTTCCTGTACATTCAGGGAGTTCACGCAGCCTGTATTAAGCCTCGTGTTAGCATACTAGAAAACACACTATTTGCATCTTCTCAGCTTGAAAATACAAGGAAGAGTTAATTTGGGATCATGCCCAGAAAAAACACATGCAACTTTTTGACACAAAATAAAATAAAGAGAATTCAAGATGTGCCAGAGACCAAGCTAGACAGACACACCGCTCCTGTTCCCCGCATCAAGGGGTTAGAGCTCCCTCTAGCACTCTCAGAACAGAAGAGCCATGGATGCTGTGCTGTGACTGTATGATCTCACCGAAATCAACCTTGGGTAGTGCTGTCCATTATTTTTATTTGCTTTACTTTTTGCTGTCACATGAATAATTAAGAATACATCCACCAGTTTGTCTGAAACTCAGGAGAAACAAGTGTCAGAATAATTTCTCTCTATAAGTGATTAGAAATAGTCAGATTGCTGTAATTAACTGTTCTCTGTTTTAAAATGTAATTTAGGGCCAGTTGAAGGATCTTCATGTCAGCTGTACGTAGAATGTGAAACGTAGCAAGAAATTAAATGAAAAAGTTGCTGAAATTTTCAATTTTCACAACATAAGAAAGTCTTGCTACCTCGCCCTACCTTGCAGCTGACAAACATCCCAACATAGCTGACAGGTCGCCTACAGCTGTGAATTAGGTGTTTCTATTTCAGCATTAAATATTGAGCAACTCAGCTTAAGTGAAACTCAAAAGGTGTAACCCTGCTGAGTTCTGCACAATGCTGAAGACAGAGAAACATCTAATGACAGAAAGAGTGTCAGGCCTTTTTAATCACAGGTTATTATTTATTAATTCTTGATAAACTGAAAACTGAGAAAGGAAAATGGGAGCCAAGCCTTTTGAGTTTTATTCCTAACTCTCCCGCTGCCTTCTTGAGCTGCCGTAGGCAAGTCACTCCTCTTCATTTCACGAGTCTCTCTGTTAAATATATGTGTCCTAATACAAGTCACACAAAGACAAAGCAAGGCTGGATGCTGGTGAAGTCCAGGGAGGCCACAGCATGCAGGGTGCCTGGTGAAGCAAGCAGCGCCAAACAGAAGCACACCTCACTGCCCACATGCAAACATTCATCATCACAGAATCATTTGAGTTGGAAGGGATCCTTGAAGGCCGTCTGGTCCAACTCCTCTGCACTGAACAGGGACACCCACAGCTCCATCAGGTGCTCAGACCCTCCAGCCTGACCCTGGGTGTCTCCAGGGATGGGGCATCCAACACCTCTCTCAGCAACCTGTGCCAGTGCCTTACCGCTCTTATTGTAAAACAGTTCTTCCTTACACCCAGTCTAAATCTTTCCTCTTTTACTTTGAAACCATTTCCCCTTGTCCTGTCACAACAGATCCTGCTAAACAGTCTGTCCCCTTCTTTCTTACAGCCCCCTTTAGATACTGAAAGGCTGCTATTGGGTCTCCCCAGAGCCTTCTCTTCTCCAGCGCTGGCAAACACATTTGACTCTTAAAAAATAAAGACTAGTTAGCAGGGTCTAGACATCATCAATTAGGAAAAAATGCAGCCAGACTAATCATTTTGGTGGCCTTTCAAAGCAAGATCAAAATTTGTGTACGTCAAGAAAACACTTTACCTTAAGTTTTCTCAAGGTGAGCCACAGCACCCAGCTACCCAACTTAAAATCAATGCAAACGTGGAAACAAATCCTCTCCCTGCACACAAGTGCCCTACAGTGGGCACACTTTAGTTCCATTACTTACCACAGCAATTTCAGTATTTAACCACCAGGGGACTTCTGAACATTGCTCGGTTTTAGAAGTTTGCAATTTTAATATTAGTATGTGACCGAGACGAAGAAACACAATAGGATGTTAGGCTATCCCACTTACATTTCCACTTCTCTGACAAGTCCAGTACGAAAGACTAGAAGTAACCAGAGCCGAGGAGATGACAGAAGCACCTGACAAAAACTACGCAAACCTCCTGGCATAACCTGCCCATGTCCCTCAGCCCCAGCGGACAGCTGTCCTTGCCATTCCGGGCCGAACTCTCTGTACTGCTCTGCTGCTGCACCCAGATCCTGACACCCAGACCTTCTCTCTCGTGGTACAGATGGCATCCAACACTGTTTCTTTTATCCCCTTAACAGGACTCGGAGAAAAGTACTGTCAACTTCTGCTCTCTCCGCACACCTCTCTGATGCGGTAGGAAAGGATGACAGCAGTCATCTGACCTGCCCAACGCCAGTGGAAGGGCATGCAGTGGGACAGCAGGACTGCCCTGCTGCAGCCCAGTCAACGATGTGCGTGAGCAGTACTCAGCTGCACACCTGCGCTGCCTAGATCTGTGGGTGCCATGGGAGACTCACGCCTTGAATTGCAGAGTAGAAGTTCTGTGTGTGCCAAACTTGGCAGAAGGACGTTGCTAAGAGTGGAGGTCACCTGGGACTAACAAATTCAATGCTGACCTGCTCTGAGCTGAAGTCGGACCTCCCGAAGTCTCTTCCAGCCTAAGCCATGCTGTGATTCTCACCTGACATTCCTCAAGTCAAAGCTGACCTACACATCCCAGCCCTTTGGAAAAATCTGTTTAGGTTTTGGCCAAAACCAAAGTAGAATTGTCTCATGTTGATGTATTTCATTTATTATACACAAAATCTAAAATTCTGTTTAAAAGACGCCTCACAGAGAATTACTTTTTAAAGCTTTCCAGCTCTGGGCTTCACAAGCCTTTGCTTTTCAATTATTCATTCTTTGCAATAATCAAATACCAGACTCTTCCAAAGGGCACTGCAGATCTGCATGCTCTTCTGGCTTTGCAAGTTGAGAGCATGCAGTATCCAAGATACCGCCCAGCTTGAGATATCCTGCTTGGACAGCTGATCTCAACCTTCCATTCTGTCCATCCAACTACTTAAATTTTGTCAAAACCTACTGATTCTGTTACAACACGTATTGTCTCTGAACTGCAGCTGATTATATTCCAGACATATCTTCACTTAAGACCTGAACCAACTACAAAATTCAGGTCATAAGCAAAAAGATAATGGACTGTGATGCCCAGTCATCTTCAGAGTCTTCTAACACTTGCACTGCAACCTGCCTACGAACTGAGATTACAAATTACGAGCAAGCACAGGACTGGCAAATCTAAACTAACATGGCAGGAGAACAACCTGATTCAACAGAATCACACAAGTTTGTAAAATCCAGAGACTTAAAAGAAAACGATACATGCACATAACTGGCATTAATTAAGCAACATTTTTACTACTTACCATCAAAGACTTGTAAGGAAGGCTTATTTGACAGAAACAGGGCTTTTTTTTTGGCTGAGAAATTACCATTCTTACTTAATTAACAATCTAATTTCTTCATAGCTTAGCTGTTAAGTTTTTTCACTTTTATTTTCACCTAAATGGATGTTATATAGGGGAACTTTATCTAAACACAAAAGCAATTGACAGAAGTGGGTCAGAAAAGACAATGCTGAACTATTCTAATAATCACACGTTTTAATTTAGTTTGCTGTCACTGTTGCAAGGGTTTTGTTTTGTGTTATGAAGCAAGAGGAGGTACAGATAGGAGAAGAAAGTTAAACCGGAACCCACGCACACAACTAGGGCAGACCTATCATGTTTCAGAAATTCAGGGCACACTTCTATCATGAAAGCAGGTTTGCCTCTTGCACATAGACCCCAGATAGCCTGGCTGCACAGAGCACCCTTTCCATTCTCTAACTTCAAACTATTTTCTGAGCTGAGCATGTATGGACTACTCGCCTGTCAAGATTCATTACTACTGTAAAGCAAGTAATTGCAGCTACTTGGAACACTACTTTCAGGTCTGTGAGAGCAATTATCTGGTTGCTCATTTTTAATTTTCCTCAATAAGGTTCAGCAATCTGCACAGTGAGTACTGCTGTCTGTTCCCAAGCTGCAGCCTCAGCTAAGCCCGTCAGTCACATGCAACAAGGGACTGCCTGCCCTGCTGAAGTTATCTTGGATATGAGTTTCCACAGGCAGGCTAATTTGAATCTATTTTTGTAAATTATAGATTGTGTTAAATATACATGAAGGAAAATATGGAACAGTTTGTTTTACTGCACAACATGAGTTATTTCACAATCTAGGTTCCCTTTGAGAAAACTCTCAATTTTAAAATTTACCAATTAGTGGCACTGACTATTGGTGAGATCTCACCCAGGCACAGAGTATTTGCTGAATGCTGCAAAGGGCAGAACAGTGCTGCAGGAGAATGAAGGGACTGGAACAGCAGACAATAACAAGGAGAAGCATGGAGTCACTTGCCCAAGTTTCCTTTAAGAAGAACTGAAGGTTGTGTCACTGCTTTAATACAATAGTGAAACTATAAATTCACATCAGCCAGAATTAGATCTTTGCATGTGTGTGAAAGTGAGTGTTAATTGCTGCAGTAAAGTTTAGGACAATTATTAGAGTGTTAGGAAGAGAGCATGATGCTCAAACATCTTCATCACCACTTTTCTCTCCTTTTTAAACAAAGCCAATCCTATTCCAGTCATCCTAATAAAATAAATACAAAGAGGGTGTGATTCCTTCCTATAAACATATGGGGATAAACATCAAAAAGGGAAGGGATTACTAAAACTGAAGGAATGAAGAAGCACAAGAACCAAAGCTACAACCTCACTATGAGCAAGCCAGCTTGGAAACTTGGAGAGGATTTCCAGTTTTCAAAACTATTGGGCTGTGGAATGATCTTCTGGTGGAAAAGAATGGGAAAAAAAAGTCCAACCTTTAACTGGTTGTAAAGTAAAGCTCGGTGAGTTCACCAAAGGAACAGCACAGTACTTGCAAGAGCAGGGAGCTGGAACCAGAGAAATCCCAGCAGCTAGAAACCAGGAAACGTCCCGTAATGCAGGAGGTCATTCACCACCTTATAGCTCACACATCATCTGAGACAGCACAGATGCAAACTTGTTGACTAGTAACTGAGCAAATTGACCTTCAATGAGTAGAGAACATAGATGAGACTGTGGACTCCACTCTATTAAATATACAAAGGTATATTGATTCCTCTATCACGGATGATGGGCCACTGCGTCAGCCAGAAAAACAGCTGTCAATTTTCAATCTGAGCTTGAGCATACCTGAGATTTATGAAATGTCCAACCTACACCCTTCCCACTAGGTGCTGAACTGCTGAGTTCCACATGATGCACAGGAAAACTATTGTGGTATGTTTTTATCCATCTGTTTCAGCCCCAGGAGATTCACAGATAACCTCAGAGTGCCCCAAGGCAATATCCACTGTGTCTGAAGTTGGTTCGACAGGGTACCCCTCCTAGTCTCTGATGTGTTTACAACAAATGTATTACACAGGAACAGAGAAGGTCTCTTTTCATACTTCCACTGTCTCCAGGTGAACTCCCACAGGATGTGGGGCAAACCCTTAAGCTGCTTGTTCATGTAATGTTTGGATGTTAGATGATGATGGGATCTGGCAGGCTGTAAAGCAAGTGACCTCAGAGTCCCTGATATATATGCACTTTTGCTAGAGTGTTAGGGAGAAGATACCTTCAACTCACTCACCACTGACTGGGAAGATCAGGCTGTGACCTGCTGGGCAGTGAGCTGCAGTGACTATGAACTCACTGTCTCAAGGGATAATTGTCTTTTGTCTCTATAATTAGAAGAAAAAGATACATTTCAACTTTGCTGCTGTCTTCTGCTAGCTTCTGCCTTTAGCTGATCAGCTATCTGGGTACAGGTTGCAATGGATATCTGTCATACACTCCAACACTTTCACACATTTCATGAATACTATCAGAACCACAAAGAGCAAAAACTCAGACGGATACTAGCTGGAGACCAGCATGACTCCTAATCAGTTCTTATGACTAGCAGGATCAAAACCTGTCCTGCCAGTTGATGGTGGTCTGCTGCAAGAAACTGAATGACAGGCAAGCGTCTGACCTCCACACTAGTTACATTGAGCCACTTCAGCTCCAAGATGAGAAGAAGAGTTCTTATCAGGAGACTCTGAAGGTAAATGTGACTCCAGTGGAGGACAGATCTGAAGCCTGATCATCTAGTCTTTTTCATTAGCAGGGATTCTAATCGTTCTTACTTGATCCAAAGAAGTTACTGTGATGACAAATGGTCAGAAAGTAAGGTGAAGATAATTACATATTTGGAAGTAAACTGAAGGTAAGACATCAAGTTCTCCACTCTCCAATACCTTATTCTATTAAGCATTATTGTAGGAGATAAGACTGCAGACTCAACAGTGCTGCTCTCATTTCCTGACTGACAACTTATCTACGCAACCTGAAAGTTCACACATCTCCATCCCCACCTTCATGGGAACTACAAGACATGTTTTAGGGATTAGTACTTCAAGACATGTATTGATTTCATTACTGCAGATAAGGTTTTATAATCTCGCTAAAGAGAAATGATATTCTGTACTAGTTTATAAATAACTATTTGCCTATTAAAAACTTAATAGTTAAGCTCACAAAATGATTTGTCTTTAAATGAATGTTCTCCTTGTATTTTTACATTATTCATAAAAAGTTTAAGGTACTCACATTTCACAGATCAGATACGACGTTGCACTACTTGAGAAACAACGCCAGCATGAATCACATGCTGCCTCACACTGTATATATGGAAATGGAGACAGGTAAAATCACTTTGTGTCTTTTGAACTTTGAAGCGCTTTGCGTATGATAAGATACTACTGTGAATTTTTAGTGAGGAATGGTAATATTGCCTATATGGCCAGAAAAACAAATAAAACCTTTAGATATATGAGGCTTGCTATTACTTTTTCAAACATAAACAAAATCTGCTAAGAAACAGGGTCTGAAAATTGTGACCCAGTGCAACCTATTTTGTTAAAAATAGAGAGAAATTCTAAACAGAACGTTGCTAATGTTCTGTCAACAGCAAGTCCAAAGTTTGGCTTGCCCAGGTGGAGCACAGAAAGAAATGAATAACTGTAACAAGAACAACACAGAGAGATGTTAGCTGGAGGCTGGACAAATTCTAGTATTAATAAAAGCAGGCTTCACCAACAGCACCCAGAAAGACTTTTGAGAGATGAGAGAGACTGTATATACAAAATAGATGCATGTTCTCTCTCCACATATATATACCAACTGTAAGGCTCTAGGAAGTGCATGGGTGGACACAAGATGCATGGAGTCTAGTATCCTGCTTGGGGCCACGTTGGTACCAGTCCCCAGGGGAACTGGGTAAGGATGGTTTCAGATGGCACAGCCAGGTACAGCTCTGTTCTCAGGGCACAGACAGCACTGTCTGGGGACCTGGCTGTACATCAAGGCTTTTGCCTGGGTCAGGCCACCACCAGCTTTACAGGACAAGGCATCCTGCTCTATGGGGCTCCCTTCTGTGTTGGTACTGCTGTGCAGGAGTTACATTCACATGAGGGGTGTTTCAGGGAGGGCCTGATGAATGTGGAGAAAAGCTCCAACACGATCAAGCTAAAGAGGTGAAGCAAAACACCCAGAGAGTGACTTTTTCACACCCAGAGAGTGACTTCTTCCCCCAGCCCGGAGCAGCTTGCCGACTACAGGGCACAGGGCAGGGAGAGCACTGGGAAGAGGTGGGAAAACTGCTCTGAGAGAATGTAAAACCCAGAGAACTGGATGGGAAAAATACATAAGCCATTTTAAATAAAACTGACCGAAAATAGGGTTCTAAAAACTACCAAGAACTTCTAAAGTCAACAAAATCGGCCAGTTACAAAATGTGACCAGAAGTTAGAAAAAATCATATTAGGTTATCAAGGAATTAAGATTTGCCGCATGTTCATTTTAACACGTATGTCAACACTACGAGGCCGTAGGCTGCCTATTAATTCACATGTGGCATATTTACACTCGTTCTGATATTATACCCCATGCTAGGACATCCCATTACAGAGTCACGGTAGCAGCTCCATACTTAAGGTGTCAGGAGCCTGTGAATTCTGCAGCACGTTGCCTCTTCCCTCTTATTCTCTTGCAGTAGAATTACTTTGGGGCAGGAATTTGCCATTTGGTTTTCAGGCCACAAGGGAATCTCTTAGGGAACTGACAAACTGATTTAAGCAGCTGTGGAATAATTTACTGGGTTTTATGTTTTATTAAAAGGAGGTGGGGGGGAGGCTTTGACATCTTTTGGTGGTTTATGCAACAAGAATAAATGTTTGTCTTAGAAAATGTCCACTTTTTCTTAGACATTGCCATTGCCTCCTATAAATATTGTATTCAATTGCAAATTTGGCTGCAACCATTGGTGGCTGGGAGGCAGCAGTTCCCCAAGACCCACGGCTAACACAGACAGACCTGGGCAGAGAGAAGGTACCAGCGGAGCGGAATCCAAATCAGCATTAGGTGTATATGAACACAAGCAGTGCTCAAGCAGAAAACACATTCATCTGGTATCACGCTTCCAGATCCCCAAACGTCGAGCAAGGAAATATTAAGCAGCACTACTCCATTTCATGGACAGAAAAACTGAGATGGAAAAGCATGATATGACAAAGACAAAAGGTATCTCAAAATCTGGAGCCGTAATTCCTAATCTAATAAGCTTCCTGTTAGGCCTTGTTGCTTATTATAAATATTTCATCCCTGG
Source organism: Numida meleagris (assembly GCF_002078875.1). NCBI lineage: Eukaryota > Metazoa > Chordata > Aves > Galliformes > Numididae > Numida > Numida meleagris. The sequence continues at coordinate 12,826,619 of NC_034413.1, read as the reverse complement.
ATTTCAGCTGTAAGAGTAACTTTGAACTCCTCCGCAAGCAGGGATGCAGCGAGTCCAGCCCTGGTCCCAAGAAACATGGGGAGGATTAATTAAGGCTTGTGAAGCACTCAGACTGCAGGGAAATCCCCAGGAGGAAGTTCGTATTTCCATATTCTGACCAGGGCTTGAAAGGCATGCAATAAATACAGCCTGGGGCACAGAACAAACAACACGAATAAAACAAAATACCGAGCAGCTGTTCCTTTAGCGAATACCCTCTGTCCCACACCAAACTTTATTTCTGCCTCAGGCCGCAGGGAGGGAGAGGGGAATCAGATTGAGGCAGAAATAAAATTTTACTTCAAAAGGTTAAATGGGAGCAAAGTTATAAACAAGGGAACCTGTTTCTTACCGAGGAAAATAAGACGCCCTTAGCAGGCAGAACAGCCAGGCACAACGATTATACTGCCTTCCCATGCTGGAAAGTGGGATGCCTAGAAGTGAAGGCAACCTGCCTAAGTGTCCTGATGAGAAAAAGGAACAAAAAGCAGCACAGACGGGTGCAGGAGGACAGCCTCACTCTGCAGCCAGCACAACTTCTTTGGGAGTTACAGGGAAGGAGAGGCAATGCCTGAAAAACACAATGCAGAGAGCAAGGAAAGACGAACACGAACTGTGTTCATCAGCTGGATTCCTCTGCACTGCCAACACAATTGCTGTTTCATAGTATTTCTGATTCTCCTTCCCAGAAGTCACCCCCTAACACCACTCTTTCCTCCTCAGTATTTTTTTCCCTTTACAGATATACCTGTTTTTGAAAGACCGCTGTTCAGAGCTGACAAGCATTAATTACTGTTTCTGGTTTTAGACTGTATTTGAGAAAACTGCTGTTTTATCAAACCTCTAGGAAAAAAACCAATCAAGTCAGTCTTCTGGTAAACACAGCTGCCAAACCTCTCAAATTACAACTTGTCGGTAAGTGAATAAACTGAAAAATATTGGTGCAAAAAAAAAAAAACCTACCAAAAAAACCCAAAATCCAGCCAAAAAAAGGAGCAGCAGGAAAGCAGTGCAGTATCTGCACTCTGCTCGTTTTTGCTGCTGAAAGAGGCATGGCATGCATAGTATTTTTAACTAAGGAGTCTCATTTCAAATATATGCCAAGGAATCTTATTTCAAACATATACTAAATAAGGAGGGGAGTAATAAAACAGGCAGTCCCTTACTCTAATTTTATCCGTCTCCCTCCTCTTCTTTCCTTGATGCAGTGAAACTTTAAATCCAACACCAAACCCCATCTCTCTCCTTCCTTTTTTTTTTTTTTTAAACAGTGATCAACACTTTCCTAAATGACCCCCGAAAGGACCTACTTCTAAGCTGCTCATTAGTAACAGCCACGTTTGCAATATTAACCTGGCTGTTTATTAAGATCTTTAAAGGGGTTTCGAATGAAGACACACTGCCGGTGCACAGGGAGCACAGAAGGGGTAATTTAAAACCCGTGTTTTTCCTCCCCCTCGCCAAAAACATGCCCAGCATTGTGCAGCTGTGCTGCCAGCTTCATCACTCCCTCCATCTCCACTCTTGCTAATTAAAAGGTTGATCACAGAACAATGCTCTTCTCATTAATTTCGGCTTTCTGATTGGGCAGGATTCCCGTTCGCCCCGCCTGATCTTTTCCACACTGCTGAAGTTAATGTGACAGGAGCCCGAAGATGGATTACCTGCTGCCATATTGCCCATCACCTCCAATCAGCAGCTATCTGGGTAAACTGATTGTTCTAATTTGCTCTCATTATTTTTACAATATCAGGAGAAAATAACGCACACAGCTCACTGTCAAAGCCGTGAAAATCAGCCATTAGTTAAACCCGGGCACTGAGTGGCTTTATTAGAAGCGCTGCAGTGTATTGACGCGGCTTCTGTAAATGAAGAGAATACCTGCCCTGCTTAAGCACACTTTCCGCTGTGTGGTTATGTGGAAAGGAAATATTTATCAGGATACTTCTGGCAACGTGCGCTGTCTCAGCCTGTTATCTTGATCTGCTGGCATACAGCGATGAGGAAGAACAATAGACTTGACTTCTGCAGAAAGAAGGGCAAAATATGCAGCATTACCCACGCGGCAGCCTGCCTGAACATCTCCACTGTTATTTACTGCTCAAATAAATTAAATCATTTCAGCACTAATATGACGTGCCAATACATAAACACACCTCCAAAACACAGGGAATATTGTAATAGAGAGAAGACAAACACGGTATGGGAATAATGGTGTGAGCTGTACGTACAAGGTCAACAGTTCGGGCTATGGCATTTGTTTGGGTTTTATCCTGCTAAGCACAGGAGCCCCACATCGAAAGCCAGCAATCAAGAGCAGGAGTTCCATGCACTAAGGGAAACCGGTCTGTACAGCTGGGAACTGTTCCCCTACAAAAAAACACCGTGCTGCAACAACTTGGGAGTGAGTCAGAGCAGAAATGTCATTCCACGCTGGAGCCTCACAGGATCCCATAGCTAAGAAATGAATGAAGTATTGTTAGCAGTATGAAGTCAGGCGTTTTTACACTGCAGCGCTGCTATGAGCTACGCTCAAAATCCTGGACCATTGACGGTCTCCATGCTGTATAAAAAGGGACCTACATTATTTTGGCTGCTGCCTATGTGCATCTTAGCAAAGGAAATGCTAAACAGAAGGATTAACAGAAATACGATACCTTAAATCTTACTAAAGATAAACCTTAAACTGCTGTCTACAATGCTGCGACTCGCAGTGTGCTCCAAGAGTGACAGGCAGAGCACAGCAGACTGATTTTACTTTTAAATAATATCTAAATTAGATTAGCTCTTTGTGTAGATCTGCATGAACCAGAGGGGACATTCATCATTGTGCCAAAAAAGTTAAATTCACTGGGGCACGCTCGAAGTGAATGGTTCTAGACCTACGTTTTATCTCTCAGACACATCATCAAGACGCTGTGCCAATATGCATGAAACCAGCTAGGAGCTGCAAGAAAGACAACGGGAGGGGAACTGGATACCAGAAATGGTTTCATTTTTCCCATTGTAGATTATGAATTGCTTGGGACAGGATCCATCGCCTCTGTGTCTTGTAAGCACGAAGCATCCCTTTCAATACCTGAGCTTCTTTTTTAATATTTAAACAGATTAAATATAAGGAAGGGTATTCTCTTCCCTCCCCCTCCAAAACAGATGTAATTCTAGTTCCCCTTCTCCCCCCCCCCGCCTCGCTGTAATTTAAAACATCACAATTTTCGCTACTGCTTTTCAGTATTTTTAAACCCTCGTCAGCTACAGCCTTGAGTTTGGGAGGCGATCTTCCCTCCTTCCCAGCTTTGTTTGGCATTTCTTTTGACCCTCACTAATGGTTTTCTCTTGGAGGGGCGTGCCACGCTTTTCTCCTTAAAATTCCTGCACTGAAAGGCTGCACCGCACCACACTCCACAAAACGTGCTGATGGCACAAATTACAAGCCCCCAGCCGAACGCTCCAGCCCCCACCATTCGGGCAGATTTATGTGGGCTCTTGCCGACGTTATTACAAGTCAGAGTTTATTGGGAAATTGTTACATTATGCGGAGTGTCTAACAAATTGCTTATGCTGCTATAATTGGATTACAACAGCCGCTTGCTCCCACCGGTAAGATTAGGCAAGTAGGACTCCTGCCGATCTCTGAGCGTTAGCAGTAATTTTATTTGCCTTGCCTCTCTCTTTCCTAACAACATGCCTCTTTCCCTGCCAGCTGTCTGCTGAAAAGGCACAGGCTTGTTCCTTGGCCCTAACAATGCAATTACAGCCCTGCAGATCGCACTGTTTGTGCATTAAGTACAGAGCCAAAACGAGGCGAATTGATCGTTTGACTTTTGGAGGAGCCATGTGATCTCTGCGTGCGGGTGATCCGGCATGCATCAGTGGGCAATGCTGCAGTACATGCCTGATGAGGAGCTCGCTTCGTGCCATTTCCCCTCCCCGTCTGCTCAGAACAGCAAGGACGTTGGAGCCTCCCATTAATCCGGATCTGTCGATAAAGATGGGCTCCTTTTTGTCACCTCTCTTGCTAGGTTCAACCCAGCGCTGATTTTGCCTTCTGAAATGTGACACGTGGCCCCACCGATGGCATCCTTGCCGTGGGCTACGGGATGAATTATTGCAGCATTTCACACCTCCAGCTTTAGCACAAGATTTGGGCATATTTTTCAAACTACTTTTTTAACTCTTGCTTTTGAAAAATACTGAAGACAAATCTAGGTAATGTAATGATTGAGATATTTGTATTCTCTGCCATCTGAGGGTGCTGCCACTGCAGATGACTACTTGAGAAGCAATGCTTCTCTTTGCTTTACCACTGCTTACCACAAAATCCATCAGTGATTTGGATTCTGAACCATTTCGTATTTCCATCAGAAAACATCCCTACCTTATTGCTCTCTACAACAGCCTGAAAGGAGGTTGTAGCAAAGTGGGGGTCAGCCTCTTCTCTTGGGTAACAGTGATAGGACAAGAAGGAATAGCTTCAAGTTGTACCAGGGGAGTTTCAGGTTGGATATTAGGAGAAACTTCTTCAGTGGAAGTGGTCAGGTGCTGGCATAGGCTGCCCAGGGAGGTGGCTGAGTCACCATTCCTGGAGGTGTTCAAGAAGCACGTAGATGTGGCACTAAGGAACATGGTTCAGTGGGCAATATTGGTGGTACATGGAGAGCTGGCCTAGATAATCTTACAAGTCCTTTCCAACCTCAATGATTCTATGATCCTATACTCTTGCCCTGGTAAACCGTCCCTACAAGCTTAACATGGCAGAACCTGAATCAAGGCCTCAAGACCACAATTCTTTATGCAGAGTATCAATCACATAGCAAACATCTGGGGTAGAAGCACAGCATGTGAGAACACACACAATAAAAGTGCAAGGCAATTCTGATTAAAGATGTCAGATGTTCTGTAATTTTTAAAGATTTATATCACATCTCCACTACCTGTATACCTGGAGCACTGCAGGACAACTCCGTTTAAATGGGACCTCAGGAGCAATCCAGTCCACCCCCTGCTCAAAGCACAGTCTGTTGAGAGGGCAGGTCAGGTAGCTTAGGACCCAAGCCAGACTGCTTTTAAAAACCTTCAGGGATGGAAGCTGCAAAGCATCCACAGGTAACCTGTTCCAGCTGACGTTCATCATCATGAAAAAGCTTTCCGTACAAGTCAAACTTCAGAGGGAGGTTCCAAGATTCGTTTGGGAGCTCTTCAAAGATAAGCTAAACTCAGCTTCACTGACCATACAATTTGCTTTCTCAAAATTCCAAACCTGGGGCTCCAAAAAATAAAAACACCTCCACTGACTTGGCTGAAATTCTGAAATAATTCTTTATACCAAGATTTTTCACACCACATGACCAGCCTTACTGCAGAGCTTTGAGATCTGATCTCTGAATACACTTTGAGACCCTAAGCTATAAAGCACTTTACGAGAAGTAAGCTTTATAATAACATTTCTTCAAAGTCTGTTTTTCATTTAAAAAAACAAGTGTAATTCTTTTTTAATTTGTGGCTTCATTGACACGCAAAGTCATTTTGGGTGCTAAGAGAAGCAGAAATGACAACCATAGTGTTTGCATAACTGAAGACTAAAGAAGCCTGTTTACATGTAGTTTAACACTCAAAAGAAACTCTGAACAGCTGAAATGCCTTATAAATAGCTCAGACCCAGAGGAAGTGCAAACGTCTGCATTGTGAATTGTAGATCTTAATTACAGACAATGGCTGGTACAGCAAGTAGCACGGAAAAAAAAAAAGTGAAACAGTTGCACTGTTCATGGTTGGCAATAATTCTTCAGGAAAATATTTACTATCAATCAGTTATGAGAAAAGGGACTCTGCGCTCATAAAACAGCACGTTGCTTCTCATACCAGGACCATTTTGCTTCAGCATAATCTGAATTTAAACAGCTTGTTTCCTGCGGATATAATTTTGGAAATAAATAAAACAAGTCTATCAAAATCTGGAGAATGTGTATGGTGGGGTAGGGTGGGGGGAGCAGGATATCACATTTCTTTCTCAGCCATTTGCAAAGAGGTTATTAGACTGAGGGAAAGCTAAAGCATAAAGATCATCTTGAGCTAAAATAAACAAATAATTAGAAACCCACACTTAAGGTAAAAGTAGCCACACTGCTACGAAAAGATCATCATCACGTTAATATTCTAAGACAAACCCCTGATTCTGCATCCTGCTTGTGTTGTCTAAATACTGAGAATTCCGCACTGAACTTCATGTTTCAAAGCACCTTTTCAACATAAACCAGCCCTCAACCACGTCCCTGCAACACCAGCCATTCACGACACCCTCTTTTACAGAGAGAACACATGGAACTGAAGTGTCAAATGGTAAGCCTGGACCTCTCCTAGCCCACAGTGGCTGAGCAGGCATTTGTATGCAACGGTCTCAGAAGCCGTTGTCCCCGTTGTGCGTCCAACATAGAAAACGGAACGCTGCTAGTGAAGGTTTTGTAGCTGGAAGCATGACAGCTGACAGCCCCTCTGCGTCACTGCACAAAAGCTAAATACAAAAATAAAATTAGGATATGAAGGAACATACTTTCTGATTAAACCAGTTCAAGGAGTATCAGGAAACAATGTAGCTTGTCAAGTAATATTCATTCAGGATTAAATTGCTCTACTATCAATTCAAGGACTGGAAAGGTTTCAGAAGCGCTGGAAAACTGCACGTTATCTGAAGATATACCGACTCAGCAGTGTCTCACAGCAGAACTCTGAGCTGGGTGTGCTGTTCATGTAAAGTAAATGCAGCGACACTCTCAGGAAAGAGAACCCATCAATCTGTGACATAAAGGGAGTTGAGAGTCCAAGAGGGACACTCTTCAGATCAATTTGTCCTACTGCCAACTGGAATATCCAGCCTGGAACCCTAAATGTTTGTTTGTTAAAGTGTACTCGCGGTTTCTCCACTGAATTCATACAAAAATTCCGAGCTCAATGTTATTGTTGTGCAGACTATTCTTATCCGAAAAATTCTGAAGTAGCGATGCAGAAAGAACTCACAAAGAAACACCGATTCCAACTACCAGCTACTTCCACCACTCCCTCTCTGCTTTACTGGAATCATCCTTGAATGGAAGAGCACAGCTATAGCTAAATAACACTACGCTTCTTTGCAAGAATATGTCCCTGGAAGACACAACATGCTTGGTTTGCTGGGACCTTAGGAGGCAGGACCAGGGATCATACATGGATAGCAAGGAGTGCTCAGCTGCAGTTTGCTTTTTTCCTATTTTGTTCACCTCTGGTAATAACAGGGGCCGGGAACCTGTCCCAGCTGCCGCCCAGCTCAGAGCTAAGCAGATACGCAGAGATGCTGTATGACATTTAAAAGCTGTCTCCGTGCTGTCTGTGGCTGCTATGCCAAAGGTTGCCTGGCCCTGGAACACACAGGGAAGAATTTAATGTGCAAAATGAAGCTGAGAACACTTTCCTATGTAGCAGATGCAGATGAACTTGAACTGACTGCACGAGTTAATAAAAAACCCTATCTAATGAATACAGGAAATGGGTACTGACTGCACAACTCCATCAGATCGGCTCCTTCTCCTGCTGGGAAGGAAAAGAGCACTGTGAATCAGGAAAATATTTCCACGATCCAAGGAAGTGTACAATCCAACAGACTCCAAGTGAACAGCAAAACTCAAACATAGCACAGCCCACATTATCAAAGGGTGAAAAGGCAAGACCTCTATTTAAAAATTAGAATGTATACAGCCCATCTAAGCAAAGACTCAGACAAGGAGACTGGAGACGAGCAGAGCCTCTCTCGCTGCCGGGCAGAATATGAAGGTCACCACACAAAGCAAGTGGTCCCAGATACAAGACAGGAGAGAAACTTGTTTGCGCACCCAGGGGCATCACAAGAGTCCTAGGGACAGACCAGATGCCGGGGGATTTTTAACTGAGGATGAAGCACACACCAACACTATTATCTGGCCTGAAGATACTGGCTTACAAAATATGGAACAAACAATGGGAACAGATGCTCAGTTGGCCAATTTTCAATAGGCCTCATTAAAACCAAATGCCCTGCCCTCGGAGCTCAGGTTCATGCTGTATTTCTACCTTATTTAAGCACCTCGCACCAATTTCTGAGGAAGTCATCCAATTGCGGTTGCACACCAGTACCATCGTAACAAGAAATCCTCTTGCAAATATTTTGTGGTTTCCAAAGGGATAACCAGGAGGATTTCTGTTTGCATGTGTGCAGCATCTATAAAAACACAATTAGAAATTACATTTGCTTTTTACAGACATTAGGTTAAATATATATCACACTTGTGGATCACTCAAAGGCAATGGCAACAACATGCCCAAAGATTAATGGAAGAACTCCCCATGACATCTGTGCACCTAAATATATAATTATTAATTTATTATCCCTCCTATTCAGTCTAAACATGCACATTTTGAACAATTTTTCCCAAGAAGGCTGATACTGCATTGCATAATCAGAAAAGGTAAATCATCATTTTCAAAGTAATCCCTTTTGTCCTTCACTGCCACTTCTAAAAAAGCAAGCAAGCAAGCAAGCAAACAAACAAACAAAAAACTTACAGTACTTTCAGAAAAGTGCTGCAGACAAAGCAACCCACATTTATGTTTTCCAGCACTTGCCCTCTTGATAAAAGATTTTAATGTTCAAAGCCTTAAGACATCAATCACGGAGGATAAAACTCGCCATGTGCATAAGGCTAGGAGAAGGCCTCTGAACTCCTTAAATCCCATTTAAGCCCTTCACCGAGGGAACATTTAACAGTTGTGCCATTTGCCTATGCCATCACAGAGCCATCTGCATCTAGCTAACTGGAGTTTAAATGCTTCAACACTTCTGGAATTTGAAAGATAAGCTTTCTTAGAACCTATTTCACTTTGTTTTGCAGCTGGGAAGGTGGGGGAAGGGGTACAACAGCCAGACAATCTAGTTCTAGGGGAAATATATCCCCATAAAAGTCCTTATTTTATATATAGTATATAGTCATACAATGTGTGGAGACACAATACTTAAAAACATACAACTTTCCATCTCCAGAGTGACAGTTCAAATTTATCCTCAATAACAAGAAACAAGACTTGCCGTTCTACCTCCAAACTTGCCTATTTCTCTTACCAGACCCCACTGAATAGACTGCTTCAGGAGAGTCTATTATTTGGGGCACTGGGAAGTTAAGGGTATGTCATCTCAGTTAAAAGAGGCATCTCCTAAATTACCTGTAATTCCTGCACATCCTTGTTCCCTAGTAAGATGATCAGGTCAAACAAGATGGTGCACAGTACATGGGGTCGAGTGTGTTTACTCATAGCTAGCTCGCTGTGAGCTGCTTCATCAGCATCAGAACAGTGCTGTATGCTGACATAATTCAGTAAGAGCTGCTTCAAGAGTTTCACTTACTTCGTATCATGAAGGGCCTTACGAAGCAATGTGCAAAACCAGTCGTCTTAAGCCAGGAAAATAGGTTTCAGGATTCAATATTAGCACTTTGTACCAGGATTAGTAGCTTCTTTCTGAAGTGCCTCCCCACTGCAAGGCAACCTCGCACGGCAAGAGCAGTTTACAAGTGCTAAGCCACCTGAATGCACCACGGCAAACTTTTAAGGTGTCCAATTCATGGACAGAAAATAGAAGTAATGGGACATCTAAATTTCACAAGAAAAATTCCAAAGCAAAGATTTAGCTGGCAGATTATCTTAAAGGTCAATACAAAAGCAGGCCTCAAAGGGACAAGGCACCTTTAAAGTATGGGGAAAAAAGGGACTTCAAGAAAATCAAGAAATTTTTAAAAAATGAAAGAGAAAACAGGCATTTGAGTGGTCAGGTCGTGGCGACAGAGAGCAACAAAATGCCAGCTGGTTTCAGTAACAGATGGCTGCATGCACTGATCTGTCCTGCATGCCCATTCTAACCCTCCTCACAGTGGAAACACGAAGCTCATACAAGGCTAAGCACATCCTTCACACAGCCTTTTTATACCTATTGCATCATGGTTCAAATGTTTTCCATTCACAAACAACTCTGCATGTATCTTATTTTACTCCAGTTATGCTGAATTTTAAGAAAAGAGGGTGGCTAATGGCACCTCCTCTATTCCAATTTTATCTAGTACAATTTTCAAGGAATGCATTTTCTCCAATGCACGAATATATCTATTTTCTTACCACTCTGACTGCTGTATGTCCTTCTTTCTCCCTTAAATAGAGCGTTCACTGGATTTTAGTTAAAGGACCTTTATTACCAACTCTTTTTGCACATTCCTTCTGGCAGCTAAGAAGGGGCACCATGACAAAGAGTTCTCATCCTTCATATATTTTATACATACAGATCAGCATCTATCTGGACATTTGTCACTTGAAGTTGCCACAGCTAATCACATGGCAGGAACAGGTCATCCCACTGGAAAAGCCTGCTGCTTGGGTAGCAGAACAAACTCTTCTATCCTAGATCATTCAGGACTCGAGTAATCATTTCCAACAGAGGAAAACAGCACGTCTCAAAATCTGCACCAAAGGACAGAAAAGCGTATCCCAAGTAGTTACTTTCTATTTAAATACTTTTCCTAACCGTCACCTTTAACAAGAATTTTTCTTTGATTAACAGTGAATAACGCTAAAAAAACCTCTCAAAACCAAAGCCATTCTGTTACTTACTTTGGCCACACAATTTTCAGTCTTCATAGCCGTGCTTCCTAGACATACTGTTTCCTGGTTTAAGCACAGTCTGGCACAGCTGTTGTAAGTCTGTAGAAAGATTAAAATGGTTATGAATAGAAGAAGACAATTTTCTTTCAGGCCCCATATTTTTGGCACCAGAACCCACAACAACACTACTACATTTCCTTTTTCCTACAGTGTAAAAATTTCAAGCCAAAATAAACTAGTTTACAGCAAAAACCTATGTTGGGGGTACACGTGCTCTCTGGGAAGCTGTGCAGTTTTATAGTTCTGAGATACACAGATTGAAGGGATTTTTCTCCCTTAGAGAAGGCAAAAAAATCTAATCTCAGTTGTTCGGTCTTTCACAAAGTACCGCGTAAGTGAACAGCTAAACAAGGTGATTTTTATTCACTTGTTACCAAAGAGTATAGCAAATGTTGATAAACATCCCCTGTCTTTATCAGGCAAAAGTAACTAGGGACAATAAAAAGGGTTATAATCAGAATCTCACTTGGATTTCACTTTCCCAATTCTGGGAAGTTCGTTCCTTTAAAACACAATGCTTTTCTTAACCCTGGCACTGTACTGCATGGGGGGTGTTCAAGTGTGAGTCTTTGCAAAACACATTACTCTGAGTCCCTCCCTTTATAATGCAGTGTATGGACAATGCTTTCTGAGTGTGACTAAAATTAAACTTTGGATGACTTGACTGTTTAAACTAAGATGTCTGAAGAACTCAGGAGTTTCTAGTGGAGGTTTTCAACACCTTTTTAATGTCTATTTGATGAAGCTCACTTTTGCTAGAAGGAGGAGGACAGAAGCACCTAAAAGTCCCATTACTTGATTAAAACCCCAGTGTGCCATGCCTGGTGCTAACAGAAGACTATTCCCTGCCCCCAAAGAACGCACAATTTATGTGCTGACCAAGAGACACAGGAAAAAACAGTGTGGCAGTCAGCAGATGGTATCAGCTGCTTAACCAGACCCGTATCTGGGGAACACTACAGAGCAGGACTGGTCCGTCGCTGCTTACAGAAGACTGCAACTCCTGTTTGCATCCAGAAAGAGAAACAGAAATTTCCAGCCCCGAATCCCGTCCAGCGCCATGCGGCCGAGCAGAGTGCATCTTTCAGCATCTTCCATCTTTCAGCAGGGAGGTTTGCATTCAAACCAGGATTAGGCTGCGAGCAAACAGAAGGCTGAGGGACTCAACTTTGCCTCCTGCAAATATTTGCCAACATCATAAACCTATCACTCTGGTATGCACAGCACTTTTTCCTTAGAAGAAGGATCAGAACAGCATAAACTACAGTAGACTGTGGCTTAGATGCAGTGGCTCAAGTGGTGGACAGAAAAGTTGGCACCATCTGCTCTGCGCTGACGTTCAGACAACACCACGCAGACTTCATTTTATAAGCATCACATCAGTTAAATTCCACCAGGCTCTGAAGGTGGAAAACCGTGAAGAGTTGGTAATATTCTTTGTTCATTATTTACGTTCGTGTAATTTAACCCACTTATTGTAAATCTGTGATCTCCCTCGTTTGCATTTGCATTCCTAACATTCCAGTAGCAGCATTTCTGCGCGATGTACCTCGTACATACTGCAGTTTTGGTGAGAGGCTCAAAGAAAGCTAACGCCAACTGCACTTTGCAGATGAGAAGCTCAGTCACAAAAGCATTCACTGAAAGAAACATGGAAGCGTATGGCTTCCTGAACTCAGCCATGAACCAACTCGCATCTTTTTGGTCTTTTTCCTCCCAGAACAGGTATCAAAAGGCTTGGTAACAAGCCAGCTTTTTAAAAGGCAAGCTTACAGCAGGCTTTCTCTCACATACCCAAATAGAGTGGATAATCCAAATACAGTATGTAAACTAATAAAGACTAAAAAAACAAGAGCTTTTTGAGAAGGGAGATCACTACTTCACTATTCAAAAGCTGGATGCACGTCAGAACACAGACACAAATAATTATTCCATTATACCACTTAATTTTTATTACTTTTACCTTCATAGTACACTTTAGTGTGGACAGCACCAAGACAATTTCCAGCATAACTTGTTCACCAAATCCCACAGGATCTAGTGACACGTGATGGAACTAATTGAGCATTTAAAAATAATATTAAAAAGGAACAAAAGGAATCTCTTCATCAGACCTGATAGTGGCCTTTCAGTATCTAAAGTGGGGCTACAGGGAAGAAGGGAACAGAGTCTTTAGCAGGGTCTGTTGTGATAGGACAAGGGGAAATGGCTTCAAAATAGGAGGGGAGATTCAGACTGGATATAAGGAAGAAGTGTTTTCTAATAAGGGCGATGAGGCACTCGCTCAGGTTGCTCAGAGAGGTGGTGGATGCCTGTCCCTGCAGACACCCAAGGCCAGGCTCGACAGGGCTCTGAGCACCTGGTGGAGCTGTAGGTGTCCCTGTTCAGTGCAGGACAGTTGGACCAGATGGTCTTTAGGAGTCCCTTCCAACTCAAATGACTCCATGATTCCGTGATTAAGTACACAGTGATCTTCTGGAGCTCACTGTCATAGGATGCTATGGAGAGAAACATCAGCAAGTGAAAACAGGGATTAAATGAACTCAGGGACAACATGTCCTTACAGTACGGGCCAGGATATCCCCTGGACATCCCTAGTGCTGTTTGCCATCATTTTGCAGCATCTTCCATAGGACACTCCCATGGTCATAGCTCTCTCCCCCTGCACCACAAGCCATCAACACTTAAATCCCTCTCAAGCTTTTCTGCCACAGAAATGAGACAAGAACATACTTTTATTGTGAGGACCAATCTTTGTACAGTAATTTTATTATGTAAAGATCTGTGTAGGCATCAGGCATCAAGTTGCCTGACAACCATTTAGTCTTTCAGCAGCTCTATGTTTCTCAATTAAAGGAAAATTAAGAGGAGTCAACCCATCAGGATGCAGATCTGAGAATAAAACACACAAACAGTGATCAGCAGTTCAATGCCCATTACTGTCTTTGCACATTTACGAAGTTCTCCTGGTCTTTTTCTCACATTCCCAAAGAAGAATGCATTATTAGCTGTGTGAGGAATAAAGACGCCAAAGATGCATATGCATGATCTACAATGCGGGCAAATAACCTCAAGCAAAAATAGTGAAGAACATCTAGTTCTGCCCTAACATCCAGGGGAAAAAAAAAGAAGTAACGTCACTCTAATGGGTCTCAAAGGAAATGTTTCGATAATGTTGAGAAGATGCTGCATTTGGCTCATGAAGAGCAGTCACAAGAAGCTAGCAGAGTACAGTGTGGAGGCGTTGCTGTATGGATGTCTCCTACTGTTTCTCTGCAGGCAGCAGTTACCAGCTGCTGTGAGACAAAAGATCACTAAAGATGTGGTTTCGTCTGGCATCGTCATGTTGTGTTTGCACACCAACAGTTACTAGTGAGCAGGCTGAATGGAAAAGGGAGCAACTGTCACATCACCGGGTAGTAACGCAGAGCCCTACATCCAGGTGAAACAGTTGGTGGTGCCTCACGTTACACTGCAACATATCAGAGCACTCCTTCCGTTGCCTCAGATGACTGTAGGAACACGGACTACTCTGGAAGAAAAATGAGAACATCAAACCCAGAACCAACCCTCAGAAAAGCAAATTTCTCAGCTCACCTTTAAAGCTCGACCCTTTTATGCATCTCATCTAATTTGCACCAAAACCGTTCAAGTTCCTCCTCACCTTTCATCAAGATAAGAGATTCCTCGCCAAGGAAAGCAGTCTGAAATGGCAGCCTGGCTCAGCACCACAGGCGGATAGCTTTGCGTTGGAGTGCTTTAATATGTTTTTATATTGCATATAAAGCATGCAAACATAAACCAGTTTGTTGAAAACTACCTTCTTAGTGGAAGCCGGCTGTAATTCTGAACAAGTTTTCAATTTTCGCACTGCTGCTAGGGTAAAACATTTTAAAGAGTTTAATTTTTACCGAGGCTTCAATGACACAAGATTATCTAACAAAGTAATGGTTAATCAATAGAGGGTTTAGTTGTCAGGTGAAACATATAACACACTAAAAGGGATTGATTGCAAGGCTCCTCCTTATTTACTAGGAGGTATATATTTAAAATGACACAAACTTGTTACCAAGCCGCATTCCTTTAACCTTGCAAAAGCCGTCTGAGAGCGGTGTTAAGCAGCCCTACAGCAAAACAAGCTCTAATGAGAAAAAAACCCTACGAATATATGGCGGCACCAAATCATGTCAGAAGCAGGGGAACCACAAAGCTGCATTCGCTCTCAGCCAAAGGCTCAAAACGCCACAGAGACGCTAGGCTATAGTTCACTAAAGATAGAGCTGGATCTGATCTCATTCTATCAGTGTCCTTGGTTACATTTTTCTTTTTAAAGAAAGTACGGTGCCGCTCTTTGACACAAACACGTAAGCATCCCTCCCCGTGTCGGTGTGGCTGGGGATGAGGGCGGAATGCCAACCTGATGTCTGGAACCCGAGGCAGAGCTGCAAGCGTTCTGAAACCCATCTCCCCGGCCATTTATTCAGAGAATCCCCAGTCCCTGAACAAAACTCCACTTTTTAATAGAAGCTGCAGCCCAGGAGCTCAATAAGATTTCCCCCCCGCAATAGTTAATAATTACATGATTTATCAGAGAAAGATAACACTAATAAAAACGCGGCAAAAAGACAAAACCCATACCCTCCCTTCAAGTCATTTTCGGGGAAAAGATTATTAAACTGTTCTTTTTGAACAAGGGCTTTTGTAGCTAAGCACAAATTGCCAAACGGTTAGAAAAAAAGTTATTAGACTCCGAAGAATTCAGCAGAAGTGGGAAGTTATATAAACAAATCACTCCAGCAGATTTGGAAAGATCGCTTTCATCTCACTTAGAGCCTTAGGAGACTTGCATTAATTACCCTTTAAAGGTCTTTCAGATGGACTATTTAAAATAAATGCAATTTATTTATTTATTTCAAATGAGGTGCTTCTTCCGAAAGAATTAAGTAATCTCAACAAATTTAAAAACGTTTTTATAAACAGGTAATTAAAAAGAAGACTAGAATTAAGGCAAGCTGTAAGACATTACCCACGATTTGCCGCAATTATTTTCTGAAGCCTAAATTTTTGTTACCCGTGGCCCAGCCTGCAGGAAGGATAGCCTCCACGGAAAGCCATAAGCAGAAATAAAGACCAGCCAAACACAAAAACCAGATCGTTCACAGCATTTTCCCCAAAGTGCAGTTTGTCATATTGCAATTACACCTTGCCTACTGCGAAAGGCAGAGTCCTTAATATTGCCACTAGAGGGAAGAAGTGTCTCAACACATGGCGATGGTAGTTGGGGAGTGGGGTTTTTTTGAGCAATTACCATAACAAAGCTCCCTTGGCAGTGTGTACCTTCTAATTACTCAGTACAATTAAAATGACTTACCTAAAACAAACAGCAAAAAGAGAGGCCCCTAAAACAAAAAACCTCACCACAATACAAACAAAAAGCCTCACTCCAATCTGCCTGTTATCTGAAATTACATTAAAGCTGAAGATCTTTTTTCCTCATCCATCAATGCACAGGGGCAAAGAAAAAAAAGTAATGTCACAATGCCCAAACACCACAGGGTTGTTCAGCCAAGTAAAAGCATTAAAACCAACAAAAACAAAGAGCAAAGAGAACTAGATCTCTTGTTAAAATAAAGAACAAAAAAAAAAAAAAAAGGAAATGTCGTGGTATTTAGCCATCTGGTAGCTGCTTGAAAACAAATTGTCCTCAAAAGAGCAGAAATACAGTATGTCTTCTCGCAGTTCACTGGCTTATGAATCAAGACTTCTTTTTTTTTTTTCTTTTAATGCAGGCACAGCGGTGTTAGACTTTGTGCTGCTGCTCAGCCCTCTCTTGTCCCGCCGTGCAAAAATGGCCATCCCCATCAGAACTGCTCTCTGCGACGTGGACGCAGCATTTGCAGTCTTTCAGAATCCACCTCGTTGGGCCCATTGTTCCAAATCCCCCCGGATTTTTCTTTTCCTGACAGCTACTCGATGATTTTTCTACCCCTAAATCTTTCATTTTATAAGGCGCGTCATTAAGGGAAGATGGCAGCCAAGCGATTTTTCTTCCCATTGACAATTTGTGACATTTCTCCAGCAGCGTGCAAGGTGTTGAAAACCTGGCAGCTGTTACCTCCCGGGATGAAGCTCCTTTTTTATCCTCCCTTGACAGTTTAACTCAATGGGTCAGCACCTTTAAAGACTGCAAAGTACCACTGAAGTGGATGGAGGCTTGAATTACTGCTCCCTCCCTAATCAATGTAAACCCTCGCTGCAGGTGAAACTCTTCGTCTATAGAGGTGCATGGGGGAGGAAAATGTAATGCCCTGAGCCAGATGGTTCTCATCTTGTTTTTTAAAGAAGAAAGGAACAAGCTAACAAGGGGACAGCTACTTTGTTAGCTTCTTGGCCTCTCTCATGGCATCGGATCCCCAGGGTTCCAGCCACACAAGAGAAAGAATACAGAAAAACATAAACACTTAAAGAAACATAACTAAGGGGCTGGCAACATGCTGCTTTCAAAGACTTGAGAGTCCTGTTCAGCACTTTATTTATCACTGCCCACGTTCTTTGGATGGTAAGTGGACATGGACACAAAGGGCAGGGGGAGTAGACAACACTCGCAATTTACTCAATTACAGAGGAATGCAGAAATGCAGCGGGGTGACAGATTCCTATTAGCACTACTGCTGAACAGCATTCCCACTGCAACTCCGGCTCTGGTACAGCCCAGGTTGGCCCATTTGTTACCATGCACGGAGCATTACAGAGGAATGGAAATGATTTTTTTTCTCTTGTTTGAGAAGGAAGATCTTTAAAAAAATAAACTAAGTAAGCCCAGGATGTGCTTCTAGTGACTTCAGAAGGCTTTTCAACCAGCACCGTCCTACTCACAAGCACTAAGGATAAAAGCTGAGGTGTGCAGGACAACATTACTGACCTGGTTCTACCTGCCCTCTGCCAGAAGGTGAACTGGAACGGCAATGTCTTCCCCAAGGGCTGGAAGGAGCTGGAGGACCCTTTCTTCTTCCCACCACGCGGCTGTTCCCATCGCAGGGACAGAAGAAACACTCCTGCAGAGCACTGCTGAGCAGCCCCATGGGCAGGATGAGGCTAGCAGGAAGGGCTGGTTGTTGCTGCTTTTTGCCTTTCCTTAGCTCTACCTTCTTTAGCTGCTTTCTGCTTCTTACCGTTTGCTTGTGTATTGACTTTAAGCCCTTTAAGAGTGGAATCTGTCTACTTGAACACCAAAACAGCGCCTAGAGCATGTTTTAGGTGCTACATGTAATTTTACAAAACGATCTCAAATCCATAGGAGTGAATGGAGGCAACATTCTGTGCCAAAATGCTAACAGGAAAAATCCTGAAAATGCAGAGGGGCTTGCCTGAATGGGGAGCAGGCTGGGATTTTTCCCCAGACTTCCATCTGGAGGCTTGATGAGCGACAGCAGAGAGCCAGGTGAGCTTTGCAGGAGGGTTGCAGGAGGGAGGCCGCAGCAAGCTGCCGGCATTTCCCCCCACAGCACCCCGACACGGCCCCCCAGGAGCACAGCGCAAGGCACTTCGTCATCGCCCCGCCGAAGGGGAGGGAGGGCAGGGCTCTAAGCAAGCCGCATTGTGCCTGTCTTCTTTAAAAACCAGAGGGGTAATCAAGTTCAGGGCAGCCCTGGACAGCTGCCCTGTGACCTATTCATGTTGACCCCTGCTATTCATCACTTTCCTTAGGACTATGAGGGCAAGCTCCCGGGGAGTGACCACCACAATAGACAGATAGGAGCCAACAATAATACGGTTCCCGCAAAAAAAACAGATGGCACCGCAATAAATTTACAAATCTGCATTCATGGCTCTGTTAAAAACACCCAGAAGCTAAAAGGCTGGAGGGGCCCCCAGAGAGATTCCCCTGCCCGGTTTCTAAAGGCCGGCTCTCTCCCCAAGACTATTGAGCTCGTGTTCTTCATAAATGAAGAATGGAGACGTAGCCCTTAAAATAACAAATGCCTGACCTAATCAATCTAGTGTTTGGGGCTAACACTAAATGATAGGCACTGAAAACTAATTATGTTTTTTGGCAAGGAAGTTGAATTAAAATGGAAACACACAGGTTAAAAAGGCACTGAAGCATTTGCGAGTCCCTTTGAAAGGGCAGCACGCACACACACACGCTCACACGCAGGGCTTCAAACAGGAACCTGATTCAATAACTCATGCATTTATTTTTAAAATGAATCAGATTAGTCCCATGTGTGACCTGCCGGTCCATCTGTATGAGCTGGACTTAATGGGTACTCTTCTCGTGCTTACTTCAGTTTGAAGTATGAGAGAGATAAATTTAGTTTAATTTTCAACAGATCAAGCTATCCATTTTCCAAATGGACCATCTGGATCAGCCTATTAAAATTAATTTATAACTTTGCAGTGTGAAAATTCGTTTGTTAGCTTAAATAAAGTTGCCAAAAACTTTTGCCACTCATCATTGTTTTTTTCTGAAGTTTGCGTCCTATGATTTTCAGTTTACCCCTTCAAAACTTAATTTTGTCAGATCATGCACTCAACAAGAACGGAACATTGGCGTCCATAATTCAAAACCTGCCACAGCTTAGATCTTTTTCCTGCTCCAGCTAACAGAGTCAAGTTCATTGCCTGTTCCTGCTTCCATTCCCGGTGCTGATCTCCGTGTCCCCTGTGCCCTGCGGGCCCTCTCAGCAGCTACAGCCCCCACCTGCACAGCTCCGCTTCTTGGCACTTCTGAAGGCAACCTTCTGCAACAACCATCTGAGCCAACAGAAGGGTTCCATTTCTTCTAGTAAGAGGCCCACAGCACTGAGCTATGGGCGTCTTCAGCCCCTGCGCACATCTTCAGGTGCTAAGCAACCATCTTTTGTTACTTCCACCTCCTGCTACGTCTGTTCCACAAACCCTCCTGAGGACACATTTATGGCCAAGGCTGCATACCAGCACAGCAACCAAGAAACATTACTGCACCTCTACTTACATACGTCAGCAGCTGAACATACCCACGCACCATACTCCCCCTGAAGCAGTCTGACACATCTCATTCACTATCTCTAACGAATCAGTAAGGACAAAACACACGGACATCTTCAACGGAAAGACCATGGAAGTAAACAGATTTCCCTCTCTCCACATACACACATTCGTTGCTTCTGTGCAGGTAGGTCCATGTTTCTCAATAATGAAATTTTAACAGCAGTGTCAAAAAGGAGGGACAGAAAATATGAAGCCGTACACTCAATATTTACCAAGTTAGCATATTTCCACTAAGGTACTAGCTCTGAATTCAGCACTTTTTGTGTATTACTGCTTTGACAGCATTTGCGGGACAGATCTTTTTGGTATTACAAAATATGCACAGATGTAAGGCAGGTTAATCTCTTCCTCGAGGATATGCAGATCTTTACTCATTGATTAAGACAGAAAAAAGCACAAGGCTGCATTTGTCTCTGATTTCCCCACTTAGAGCTGGAAAATTCCCAACTGCTTCTTGTCCATCATTAACAGAGAAAAGGTGCAATCTGAGCTTCCAAAATGCTTTGACAGTTCTACTTATGCCTATATAAAGAACCAAATTCCTTCCACCACAGGCACAAGATTTGAGCAACCACCTCTAATGATCTAGACAAGAGGGCATTTGCTTTCAGACTACAGCTTGAACTTGTCCACAGGCAAGCAGAAGTGCTCAACACATAAGGTGCCACACAGCATGCAGAATACCCAAGGATTTTGTCCTGCATCTGCCATGCTGAAGACTGCGTACAAAGATAAAGGCTATGAAGGCTCAACAGCACATGAAATGCAGCTAATCACCATGTTTTGAACAATGTCTTCTGTTGATGAACTGGTAAGAAATTTATTATAGATAAACAGCAAAGATATTATGTTTTATCATCCCACTCTTCCTTCTACCAATTAGTAATATATATGAGCGTATAAGAAAATAAATTAGTCATTTTTCAGGTTATTAACCTGGACATCACTGCCAAGAAATTCACCTTCAAGGGTAATGGAGAACTTAACTGTTCTAGAAAGCTTTGACTTTCTTGAACACATGACCTGAAACAAGACAAAATATACTACAAACAAGGCAGGAACAAGAACGGAAGAAAAGGTTGAGGAGAGCTGGATGAACACCAACTGGAGGAAAGTAAAACTGGAGAGTTCCAGCCGACTACACTATGCAGAAGTTGAGATTTCCTTAGAAAGACTCATCAGACTCTCCTGAAAGCTAAATCCATATGGCTGATTTTCCTGGGTACACTGTGACTTGCTCAGACTTCAGAGAAGAAAGGAAAGGATTTCCACAAACATAAGTCAGACTTCAGCTTCCAAAAGCATTTAAGGATTCAAATAGCTAGAAAGTTTTATTGCATTTTTAAAGAGACTGATCACATACCTGTCTAAGTGAATTCTTCTCAGGAATGATCTTCCTAGGGGGCTCATCATTATTACAGTCTTCTCTCTCAGAGGAGTTCTGCGAAAGAAAGTAAGCTTTAATTCAGTTCTTATCCCTAGTATTACTCTGTGAGGAGAAAAGAAACAGAATATTTGTGCTACGCAGGCTATAGTATTTTATGTATACACATACTGGAGGCTAATGTGTATTTCCAAGCCAAACAGCTTGTTATGGCAGAGAAAGAATCTCTCCTCCTCAACACAGCAACGCACCATTGTGCAGGTACCAATGGAAGAAGCCTGTGCTCTGGGGATTTGTTCTGAAATTACCAATAACTGCCTCTCTGACAAGTTGGAATAACGGCTGGATGAGCATGGTAGCACCAGTGCTCCTAGACACCCCAGTGTACCTATTGAAAACAGTGGAACCTGATGAAAACAAGACTGTTAAAGTGTAGGTAGCATATGGTACCATGGCTACGTTTCTCCCTCCTGCCCCTGATTCTACATACACGTCCCATTTCTAGGAAGTCTGAGGCTGCAAAACATAAGCTACCAGCTCCAGAGAAGAGCATCAGTAAAGCAAGGGAAGGGGATAGGAAAGAAGAAATGGGAGGGCTTTTGCAGCATCAGTAAGAAAGTCCAATGGGAGACTTTTTCGTATTAACCTCACAATTAAGGCCAATTACTACTCACTTTATAGTAAAGATGGGCTAAAGTTTCTCTCCGGATAGGCATGAACTTTAGCAAACATTTGGTTAAAACTGCTGGGTACGTGGGGTACCCCCTCCTCGCACGGCTGCGTTCCTGTGCACGGGTTCAGTACGCGCCGGCAGTGTAATGACAGCCAGCTTTGGGGGAATCCCACACACACATCTCAAATCAGTTTGATCACCACAGTATTCGTAGCCTTAGGCCACATTCCCACGCGTTCAGTAGTGAGTAACTAAACAGGTTTTAAAGAGAGACAGAAAAACTGCTTAGGGAGAGCTCTGCCAGGAAAAGGGTGGGTTTCCAGTTCCTTGCAGACGAGCTCAGGGTGCAGAATTTTGAGCAGAAGTGTGCATGCTGTGTTTCTACCTCCTCACCCCCCAACGAGCTCCCTGCCTGGCTTCTCCAAGGACCGGCTCCCAGCCCAATGCTGCAGGACAGAGGTGGGCTGCAGGGCTGGCGGAGGGGAGAAAGGCACAGCCAAGAGGTACAGGCAGAGTAACAACAGATAAGGGAAAAAAGTAACAACAAAAACCCAAACACTTGGGATGTCATCAGTTGGTGGGGTGGACTCGGTGTAAATCACAGCTTGCAGACCAACTAGTGATCTTTTTTGTGGGTTTTCTTTGTTTGTTTTTCCAAACAAGATATAGAACTCACAAGGCACCATGGCATCTGGGATGCTGTAACCAGGGCTTTATAATGGAAATCAATCCTAAACAGCCCTGATAAATCGCTGCGAGAGGTCGGTTTTTAAAAGTTTTCATATGAGGTCTCTGCCAGGGCCCAGTTATTGCATTAAATCCAGCCTAGGAAGGACTGCGATCGTAAAAACATACAAGCTAGAATCACATATCTCCAAAAAGGAAGGTCAGCCATTAAAGCTGCTCTCTGCTACTCATGAAATACAGCCTGGTAAGTGGCTAAATTCAAGTGAGGATTTTAATTTCTGCGCTTTGGAGAAACAGACCAAGTACAAGAACCATAGGAATGCAAGGTGAGCGCTGTGCATTTTCTGGAAATGCATTTAGTTGCCCGGGTTAGAGAGTTTAGGGGGGGCTGTTTACGCTTTCTGGTCGGTTTTTCAACAGTCATCCCTGTCCCGACTGCAAGTGCCAAAATGTTTTCCCAGTCTTTTCTACGGCACTGAAATCTTGCACCCTTTTTGCATTTCAAACCATCCAAGATTCCCCCTCCAAAAATATCAAAAAGGAGAAAAGTCAGCGCTGATGCTGGACCGTCAGCCCTTATTCTGAAATTCCTAGTTGCTGCAAAGCATCAAGTTATCTACTTTTCCTTTAAGCCGAGCGTCTGATTTTAAGAGCAAGCAGAGGACCATTTTGCATTCATTATCTTTATAGGTGGCAAGGCTAAGAGGTTGGCTGAACAAAGACCAGACAAAGACTGCCAAGTGCATATGGTGGTTCACAGCTTGGCGCCTCACCATCCTACAGCACCAACACAGCAGCTCCAATCGCAGCCTATTAAAGAGGAGCGCTGCTCATGCACTTTTGTCGGCAAGTAAGTTCCGCTTGGTGAAGACAGAATGACTGGAAAGCATTACACTTAAGGAAAAGCACAGATGTTTGTAACTCCCGCTCATTTCTCAGGAATAGGAAACCCATCGATCCAGGTGCACGTACAGGATCCTGCATATTTCAGGACTAACTGTGGCTGTGTGGACGTGATTTGCACTTGATAGGGCGACGCTTAGCCACGGCCATGGGAAGAGCATAACGTAATTGACTGAAACGGCACATCTATATATTTCTCCCTGCTGAACAAGGTGGGAGGAGGGATAAACACGCGCGAGGTCACAACAAGGTTTGCCTCGGCAGGACTTCAGCGATGCTCCCGGCCACAGGAGAGGAACAAAGGGAGGACTGCTCCGAGCACCCTCTCGTGGCTGCTGAAACGCACATCCCAGGCACAGAGCTGGAAAGGAGCATTTGGTATCCAGACGGTACCTTGGGTGTACTCGCTGGGAATATTAAAGATCTGCGGCGACTGTACTTGATACAGAGGGGACGAAAAATGAAATCTATTAGGGTGAAAGAAGCGAAGAAAACCAGCGCACACAGAAAGCTGAAAAGCCAATGTAAACTCTCACGGGGAAAAGGGATGAAATCCCAGAGGTGAGCCTTCCTTCACAGGCTGGAGCCAGCCCGGCCAAAACCTTGGTTACAGCTGCAGAACTCACACGCAAGGGTCTCTCCTTTCACAGAAGGACAAGTGAGGTACGATGAGAAACACCAAAGTCTCCAAACCACAGACTGATCAGCTCCGGTGAGATAAACACACAGGGTTGCCACAGACAGGCAAAACAATTTCCCAAGGTCACACAATGACAGTGAAAGTGCTGGGATGAGAAGGCAGCAAACCCAAGCTGACGTTTATGTAACCTTCAAAATCTGCCTCTAGCAGGAGGCTCCTGCAACAAGAGGCTTTGCCCTCCGTAGCTCGTTTTTCCTAAAATGGCCACTACTGCCTGGAACGAGAGCCTTTTAAATCTGATTTGCATTTAAAACTTCAGCCCTGTAATTAACAGAATATAATTCCATGGCAGGTTGTCTTAAAGACCACTACGAAATTATTACTATTTAACTCTCCCCATGACGTCTCCTCCACCACTAAACACACCATGCTACGATGCGTACGAAATCCCCAGGCTGAGGCGTTTGATGGGAGATGACACGCAGTATTTTGTGTACACAGCCCAGCAAAACACTGCTGGGAACGAGATATAATACATGGATAAATGCACTCCCAGGGACTACCAATTGGGCAGAGCTACCTTTAGTACCGCCTCGCTCGTCGCGGTGGAAATCAGAACCCTGCCAACTGGGGGAGGCTTTCTTCGGTGCCGTGCTGCCCAGCACTAATTATAAAGCAGTACAGATGCAGCCTTTTTCCGAGCGTGGGGAGGTGGGGTGGGGGAGAAGCGTGTGTCTACGCGAAGAGCACAACTATTTTTTATGCTTTCAAATTCTTAATCCTGTTTGGAGCTGTCAGTGGGGGTTAATGGAAGCCTTGGATAGGAGAATTCCAATCTGGTTGGCAGATGGATAGGTTGGTTATAGCTGCATAACTATGTCTTGCCTGCAGGCACAATTCAGAACACTGTTAAAGCAATATAAAGTCTCTGTCAAGCTGAACCATTTGGATCAGTAGCAAGGAGAAATAATAATAAAAAAAGGAGTTCATTTCTGGGCCTTGCGCGTTTACGCTAGTATGCAGAAACTGATTAATTGTCATCGTGCGCTGGTCTGCTATACCTCGGATTTCTACTTCTGGAGTAGATTTCGCATGCTAATATAATCATTCTCCCTCTTGAGACATTAGCAAATAATCAAATGAAAAACAGGATCATAATTTACTGAGATTCGGGCAATTCTCTATGCAAATTTGACTTGTTATTGCTGCTGCCTCGTTAATCTGAATGCCTTTGACAAACTCCTTTGATTTATGAACTCGTGACAACTCCAATGTGTATATATTTTGCTAGATTGACATTATCATTAAGAGTGGGTGGACTAAGCTCACATGAATGGCTGATTTTATTCGCTGGTGTCTGCTGCTCAACAGCTGAGCATCTCCTTCTCACAAAGCCCCTAAGCGCCAGGCTCTTCCCATCTACCCATCCATTCATCATCTCGATGTTAATTGGCCCAGGCTTTAAGCAAATTTTCAACACGATTTAAAGGCACGATGACACTGATTACTGACCCTCTGCCATACGGTGCCTATTGATTAACCTGACAGAGATGATGAGCTTGAGGGAAACTAGGTGTGTGCGGACCTCAGGGGGAAAAAAAATATATTGTTTATGCAGGCAAAACACTTGTCATTATCCCAAAGGCCAGAATTTGTGCTGCACTGGCCCTTAAAACACACTATTGCTTTAAACACCTGCATCCAATACAGAAAATGCTTGCTTGCTTGCTGTAGAAAAAACGATTACAAATTTGATGTCATGCGCAGCCTGTATTTTAATCGAGTTCCCTGATAAATAGACCCCCCCCAGCCAGCCGAGCCTCTCTCCAGCCACGGTGTGCGAACGCATCGGCTCCAACAGGAGCCGGGGCAGGGCCTGCTTTTAGTGGCATCAGCAGATCCAACCGCATGGAGGAAATCTACTTGGGTATCTCAGGTCTCTAAGCAAATAACGCAGAGGGAACATGGTGTCCAAACGGTTAGAGTCGAGCAAACGTTTCAAGGGCAAACTGGATGCCAGATGCAGCCATCGCGGTGGTTGTTGCCACATTAAAATAGATGCGCTAGTACACACGGGTGAAATACCACATTTCCCCTTTCCTAGTGCAAACTGTTGATGGCATTTGACCCTCAATCTCCTAAGAGGATTCAGGCATTTTAGCAGAGCTGAAAAATAACTGGCATCCTCTTTCTTGCCTCTTGAGGGTCCCTGCAATACACTTGCTCCTCCACACTGAGGGCAGAGGGGTGCTGTGTTCAGTGGCTCCCTCTTGGCTGAAAGCAGGAACATCAGCACTGTGCCGGCAGGCAGAACGGTGCCGGATGGAAGGAAAACGAAGCAGAAGGGCTGCTTCAGCCCAGCCAGCCCCGGGTTAAGGCTGTCACTCACTGCATGCTGCTCTTCCCCAGTTCAAGCCAGCCAGCAGCCCAGATGTGTCCCTTGTTTAGTCGGGGGAGGAGGTGGAGGGGTTGTTGCCCTAAGATGTTAGGAAGTTGTCTCCTCATTTGCATCATTGATTGCGGGAGACAGAACAAGGCATCACTGGGTAAAGGTACCGGGAAATGAGCTGCAATTGTCTGATGTCTGTGTCATCCAGAGTGCACTGAAAGGGGAGAGGGAGGGAGGAGAGAAAAAAGAAAGAGAGAGACGTGTGGAAATAAGTGCCAGGCTAGGACTACAGGCCCATATAAGCCTTACGTTCCCTTTCCAATAACCTTTGTAAGTGATAGATGAGTCCAAGCCCATTGTTATCGTTAAGGGACTGTCAGCATCCTGATTTTATAAATGCTGTCTGTCAGTTTATAAATATCTCAGCCATTTCAAACAGTGCTTGGATGAATCCTGGCATAGCCAATGTCAGCCTGAAAGCAGTATTACCGTTAAAAAAATTATGGGTCTAACATCCACTAAAAGCATTTAACAATAGCTTCTCCTTTTTCTCCTACCACAAGGCCTAAAGCATTCAAATTCATGCTTATTTGGCTAGTCACCACGCTAGATAAAAGCGGTCTTTAACATTGGTAATGTTCTTTGAAGGAAAAAAAAAAAAAGCAAGTATAAAAAAAATCAAGTTGTAAGGCAATTCTCTGTCTGTTTGGTGTATAAAACAAAAATGACAGCTGTAACACACAGGGAGATCCACGGCAATGAAAATGCAGAGATAAGTATTAGACCCCATTCCTCTCTGGCATTTGCTGCTCTGAACATTCACAGGATTAGATCCTTTTAGAGAACGCCATAAATTGCAGTATGTAGGCACGAGGGGGTGACTTCAGCCCGGAATGGAGGCACAGACAAGTTTCCCAGCCCTTACAAGTTTCAGGTTAAAAGGTACTCCTGCACGGGGGCTACGTCTCAGCATTAGAATGATGGCAAGAGAGCAGAGCTGCTGCAGCCTTGGAGCAACTGAGAGCCGAAAAGGCGATGAGCACGGCTGGCTTCCAGCTCCTAACTGTTTTTCCCTTATTTTTCACTCACACCCATAATTTGCAGATTAGAAGAAAATACGCATTTTCAAAGCAATGCAACTTGATGTTGGAACTTCATCACATCAAGAGCTTCTCATCAATTCGTTTTAACTTATTGATCATCAGTTCGTTAGAAACGGTGACTTAAAGATGAGGGGAGTCTTAGCATTACGAGAACAGCAAATTCAGTTCAATGTTGAAATATCAGAATCCGGTTTAAATATCTAAGATCTGACAAAGAGACGTATCAAAGAGCATGAATCCAAGTTGTAGCTAAAAAACACCACAGAAATCCAGGTGCAGGGAAGAAGGCATTTAGGGAAATTGTGAAAAGCCAGCTTTACTTTGCAGACGTTTCTCAAACGAGAGTGGGAGAGAGAGAGAAAATACGGCTAATGAGAACAGCCTTTCCCCGTTCCCTGGGAAGCAGCCCTGCTTAACATTTCTGTTCTGTGAATTTAAGAGAGTCAGCAGTGGTAAATTTGTTTTTAATATTCAAGCTTTCAAGCTTTGTGAGCTAGTTGGCCAATGGCCCTTTCTATTCCAGTGTTTGTTGGTGCCTTATTTACACAAGCATTACATCCGGAGAGCCTTTGAATATAATTTCACGTGGATTAAGGGAAGAACATTTGCTTCTGCTAATCAGGACATCTGGTTATTTTTGTAACTCAGACATCTGCATTAGGCAGTTCGACTTCGCCATTCCTCATAACAAGGTTAGAGCTTAAGAAGCCTTAAGGACTTCTGGCTAAATGTTATTATTTGCATTTTTTCACAGCCAGGTCTGTTTCAGAATTTCTTTTCCTAAATAGCACAGATCGATCAGCACCTTCGCAGGTATGCATATGCTTTTACAGCTAGCACTTTCCATGCATGATTTTATAGCGTACATCTTGTACTCAAGATTTTATAGTAGTTCAAAGCCATCTACATCTTTTTAAGGAACTGAAAGCACATATTCCCAAAAAGCTTGGGTGAAAACATCCAATTAACCTTATGATACACATAATACGGGTACACTTCTGAATATGCAACTGGGCCACTTACGTAAGAGTGGTCTCAGGACCTGCTCTGAACCTTATTATCGTGGTGCTTTCGGTTCTCTCTTACCGGCAAGGCACCCTGCGTGTCTGCTCCCACGCTGCACGAAGCAGCACTCTTCCATTTCTATTCTTTAGGACAGCCCTAACGATTTCTCCAATCTTGGAAATTCTTGCTCGAATTCTTCTTTAAGCGGTTTCAGACGAGGCTGATTTGTCTGCAAGACTGCGGGATTGTGCCACACATACTTCAGGAAGACGGATTTTGCATGCAACAGAAGCTTCTTAAAGAAGAACAGAATCAATCACGGCTTGGCTCTCGCTTCTTTGTTGGTGTCATTTTGCTACATTCCTTTCACAAAAATTCATTTTCTACACTCATCTCGGGGTGCTGAAGTACTGAATGTTGAAACTATACACACTCCTAAGTTAGCAGGATTCTCCCCTCCCATGAATCACAGCTTTTACCAGTGCTTTTCTTTTCTGCGTCTTTCAGTAAGATGCTTTGCTGATTTTCTCCTGCGTGTAAGGAGGAAAAGGAAGCACAAAGCCAGATTTCACAGGCTGTGGACATAAGCCAACATCCGAAAAAGGTGTCAAAAACATATTTCTAGTACTAACAAGAATCAGGAAGAGCCAACAGATCTTGGGAGATTTTTTAAAAACTTTTTATTTATTAAAGTTCTCTAGATAGAGATTAACTTTATTCGTATAATATTTATTACAGATTCATCCGCATAGGAAGTGCAAGAGCTCTGAGAAATGGCTTGTAATATTGGGTAGTTTTGCTGCAGCTCTCATGTCCTTCTTGAAGCATTTTCTAACTTTTTACAGTACTGGTGCTGTTTCATCACTCTCACTATAAAGCCCCTTTCCCTCCCATCTCCGGTCATCTCCTGCCTTCACAATTTTCATCTTTCTTTTTTCCCCCAAACTCTCTCATTCTGAGCTCTCCTATCAAGTAGACCAAAGCCCCTCCAAGACTCCTTGCACCCCTTCCTTAGACCCCATGGCTTGCTCACTCCTACCCATCTAATTCAACCACACTGCCCTCACCTTGCTGCACTGTTTCATGCCTCTCTCTCCTGGTCAGCTTTCTCTTATTTTTCCCTTCCCATTTTTTCACTGCAAGCAAAGGGGAAAAGAGATAAAAAAAAAAAATCTGTCCACCTTTGGGCAGAAGTTGTCTGCCCGAAGTCAAAATAGCACCATCGGGGAAGAACCTCAAAATTCTGCATCCTATGCTGTACCGACTTTTTAATCACAATTGCCCCTAAAATAGTAATTGAAAGCAGCGCACTTGTTTAAATGAATGGGCTTTATGTCATGAACAATGAGAGCCGGGTGATCCCACAGCCAAAGCCACTTGGCTTTCCATCCGGAAAAGGTTCCAAGCACCGTTCAGGCAGCACAGCCCCAGCTGCCCGGCCTTTCTCACAGCAGGATTTGCCCAGGTAGGCTTGGGTGTATGGCCCAGCTTCCAAAGTTACACTCGCCCCAAGAAATATCAGCCACCTCTGTGCTATGGGCAAAGCTGGTTAACTTCTAATACATGGTGTGGCCACTGCCATAGAACACTGTTGAAAAAGCTAATGGTCATTATATACAATGGTGTGAGTCTAAATGTGTCCCAGCCTTCCATCTCATCAAGTAAAAATATATATATTTTTTTATTAGAAAAATACATAAAGAGAAATGACAGATTAAGCACTTCACATTTTAAGGTTTTGCTAGCCAGCATCGTGGCCTTATAATAACAACTAGCACCCTAGAACAAAATCCTGGGTCCTCCCTGTTTGTCTGTATCAAATTTAAATGTGGTAACAACAGCCTCTCTGGTAACGTTCCAATTTAAAAGCTCACTATTAGGTTCTGTTATTACGAAATAATTCCAACTCTGAAACAGCATTTTCTTGCAAGGAGGTACAAGACATCACTGCAAATCTCACTGCCCTGGGTGAGGATGAAGAGCTGGACCTGCTATGGAGACCATCAAATCAAGCGGGTATCCAAGCAATCAAAGAATGAAAGATAAAGGAGTATAGCAGCGTGTCTTTGGATACCTTGGGGCTAGCAAACATTTTGTTCCTATAGGAAATTATACAGCTCTAGATCACCAGCTTTTGAGATCCACTATTTGCAGCTTTTTGCTACAACATGAATGGCTTATTAAACCTACAACATATCGTTTTAGTTAACTTCTTGGTGGAGAGGGGCCAGGAAAACAAAATGTACTTAAATGCTGAATTTTTTTTTTCCAGGCTGAATGCCTTTCATCCAATAAGACATTCAAAGCAGTGACCCAGCAAATGGATTGAAAAAGCAATCTTCCGTCTCAGTGCCACATTATCATTCCTATTCAGTATTCTCGGTGAGATATCTCAATCAGCTGGATGTGTGTGTAAGTGACAGCGCAGCCCATTGCTGGGTTAATTAAACATTTGACTTTAACACCCTCCCCGTCATTAAGCAAATAAAAACAGATAATTCAAACTGCACTTCATCCACGGGGTACACAACATACATGTCAAAATTAAGAGAGTCCAAGGCCCTCGGGGAGTTCTACTCGGGGAGGTAATCAGTTTAAATCTTATCTGGTTTATCAATTATTCTATTGATTAAAGCAGGGTGATTATACAAAACTCCTTCTTGCCACATGGGATACATGTCAGCAAAGCAGGACAACGCAGGGAGGCTCAAAAACCATTTGAAGGAAATGCAGACAGATGAATAACCGGCTATTAGTAGATGCCAGCAATCCATAGATGGAAAACCTGATCCTTCCTTTTAAGCAAGTCCTTCCAAATTAGACTGCCAATGTTGTTACTTCATCTGCTTTCAAATCAGATCTATACGTTGAAAGGGCAACATCTCTTCATTTTAAATGGACAAGTTCTCTGCTCGTATTTGAAACGCGTTTTATTGATACTGGCCTCAGAACACAACAAAGACACCGAGCACAAGAAATTACAGACTTTTAAGGGCATTATACTTATCCATCAATGAGCTCAAAAAGCAGATGGAAAGGGCATTCTCAGGGCTTGAATTCTACCACGCACCCACGACACAGCCATAAGTAAAACGCTATATTTTAATGATCAAAGTGTGTCAGCTCAGAACTAAAAACCTTGTGCTCTGGGTTTTTTTTTTTGCCTTGCTTCAGAGGACTGCAAAATATGAGCAACCCTAACAAGCACATTTTGCAAATTTTCACAAGCCCTCACACACAGTCACCCTACAGCAGTCCTTACTGCTGCTTCCCTCCTGCATTCAGCCACGGGACACAAAGCAGTCCCAGTTACTGCTTTCTTCTTGTTCGCAGATGAAGAGAGGCTGACCCAAGCACCAGTTTCCAAGGTCTGCTCGCGCCCTGCATTTGTGGGCACAGTCCTATCCCCACTATCTTCTCAGTAATATTTCCCTTCAAGTTTTTTAGAATCATTTAGGTTGGAAAAGGCCTCTAAGATCATCAAGTCCAACTGCTGACTCATGCCCACCATGCCCACCAAACCATGTCCCTCAGTCCACATCTCCACGGTTATTCAACACCCCAGGGGCGGTGACCCCACCACCTCTCTGGGCAGCCTGTGCCAATGTATCATCACTCTTCCTGAGATGAAATTTTTCCTAATATCCAACCTGATTACATTACTCTGTTGTATCCTAAACCAGATCCTAAACTGGCCCACACATGGCCTTGCCTTACACATACAAGCTGTCAGACCTTCTAAAAATGGAACACTGCAGTCTAGGAAAGAAACAATTGAAATTTATTGCTAGACATTCCCTCAAAGCAGACAATCAGCAGCAGCAAAGAGATCAGCCTTAAACCAGAGACTTCTTTTTCCGTAACATCCCCACAATCTGCTTCATCCAATCAGTCTGGTATCGCCAACTCTTTGTCATTAACCTAATCATGCCTCGATATTAAAGCAGGATGGAGGGCAGGAGCCGCCACGCTCACAACACAACAAGCCGGAGCTGGTGGCAATGCTCTGCTTCCCAGTGCCGTGGGGCTGCAGTCGCAGAAATGTTAGGGAAGGAGGAGAGCTAGAAGCAGGCCTGAAGCCAGCTCCTGCCCTTCACCTTCAGATGGGGATCACACGCCGCTCCATATCGGCACTGCGTGTGCATCCAACCATACTTCAGCCTCTTCCCTTTTCTTCTTTGGAAGCAAACGGGAAGCCTGCATTAGCATGCTGTATTTTACTCTCACCACTAGAAATACTGAGGGTGCTATTTGTAATTGTATTCTTTTAAGAGGTTTGTTCTCTGCAGCTGTTTTCTGCTTGCAGTGTATTTTGTGTAATCAGCACATCATCATAAATACATTGGCTGTTCCCCCGAGGGAAGCTGTCACTGTTTAATTTACAGAACAACCTGGCCAATGTGAATTCTAACACTACAGCACTATGGCACGAAGTTACCACACTCGGAAAAACAGGTTTCTATGAATTTTTATATCAAAAGCTGGTCCCAGGACAATTTCGGCTCTAGAAATAGATTGTTTTTAAAAGCACTTTATATACTGGAAGGAATGGGTTCCTTCCCACTTACAGCTTCTTAAGGCAGCAGCGAACTCACCCCCATCTTATTTTAAAGGTGACAACCCCAATCCCCAAAACACCACAGCTCCACTGCTGAGTGTGCCAAAAGAAGGCACTGCAGCAGGTGTCCTATGCTACCCACCTTTTTAAATGAACAACAACCCCAAGCATCAAGGTGTTAGTTGTCTTCATTTCAACGAGGAAACGTACTCTGTTGCAAGGTCAAATGTTATTACCTACATCAAAAGGTTGCTGCACAGTTTATTACTCTGAAGATGCCATAGAAGTGCAAAGTATATTGCTGAAAGACAAAAAATGTATGCAGCTTTATTGGCTGAATGAAGAGTTGCTTCCTTTGTTTGCTGGATATAAGGTTATATTTTGAGAGATAATAAATCACAAGCTTTCTTTTTTTTTGTAGGTGGCACAGAACGGAATGAAGGCTGCTCATACCCTATATGGACACATTTTAGGAAGTTCTACAATGGTGCCAAATTACATTTAAGAACAAAACATGAAACCCAAGTAAGTATTTGGAACAATCAATGAGTTACTTGGCTACTTCAGTGGCAACATCTACTAGAAGCAGTATCACTATTTGGGAGCGGATACAAGGAGGCTGATAACCTGATTATTTTATATACATCTATATATACACATACAAGTGTATACATACACTTATATATATACAAAAGAATGAACACTAAAGAAAAGCAACTACAAATCTAAACAAATCAAAACCCATTTAATGGATAAGATTGGTTGGGAATTCTCCAAAAGCAACACAACTATTTTACACATTTAAAAAAAAATAAAAATGTATCTGTTTTCCCTTTAAAGGGAGTTAGTTAAATTTCAGTGCAATTGGAAATGCCCAAGTTCTGTGCATGGCAGCACTTTGCTGGTTCTCAGCAGTAATTAGAAGCCCTGTTTAACATCACCAGACACAGAGCAAGTATACGGACACAATAAACAATATTATGTGATATGCATGGTTCTTTAAGTATTTTGACAAGCACAGTTTAATTTTTACCTAGTTTGCACAGCATTCTAGTAAATTATTTTGGTCTCTTTGAAAAGTAACAAAATCTAGGGAGCAACTGTTAAAGCAAAAATAAATACCTCCTTATCTCTTATAGTTTCTGAGAATGATGTACCAGAAACAAAAAGCTGCATGGAAATGGATGAAATTTTATGGAAAACTAAATAACCTGGTTGAAACTGGATGTTAATGGGAAGGGAAGGGGGAAAAATGAAAAGAATTTAAAGCAAAAGCCATGAAGTAACGTGAAAGAGATTCCGAGGCACCGAGCCGCGCGGCGCAGTGCAAGGCCTGGCCAGCAGGGGGCAGCACAGCCCGCACCATAGCCGCCCCGCGGCTCCCGGCCCGGCCCCGCACGCATGCGCGGTGATACGCGTTTGCTCGCGCACACACACACACACGCACGCACACACAGGCTGGTTCTAATTCAATTAGTGCAGTCTGCAACTCCAGAAAAGAGTAATTCAATTAGTGCATTGTGCAGCTCTACAATACCTCCAAGCAGATGTTCGCAATCCTTAGGAGCTGGAGCTCGCTTTAAAAATACCTGTATGCCTTCAACGCGGTGCTGCATATGCTGTTTGTCAAAGCAGCTCTCTGCACCCTGCTTCCAACAAGGGAGGGGGTAAAGGTGGGGCTGGGCGGCAGTTTGGGTCCATTTTGCAAAGCAATCAGCCTTACGAAGGCAGCGCGCTAAGGCCCTTGCTGCATTGCACTCAATGAGATCCTTGCTGCAGGGCACAGAGCAGGGGCTGCTCGGCCACAGCGTGCCCTGAACTCATCCCTCTGCCCAGCACAGGATGGAGGCTGGAGTCGAGTGCAAAAAAAGAAAAAAAAAAAATCAATGCATTCATTTGGCTTCACTTCTGCTCCTTCTCTTACCCCCGCTCATGCCTTTATAATTGCTCCTGCCAGGCGATAAGATGATGGCAAACATGAGAAACCGATGCCCAACACCTCCAACGAGAAACTTGGCTTAAAAACCCAGGTGTCACATTGTGGCAGTTCAATATTTCATAGCCAATACGAGGAATGTGCAACAACACTGCAACTTTAAATCTCTGCCTCTGTGTCAGTCTCTCTCCTCTCATTGTAATGCCAAAGGGAACAGCAATCAGAGTGGAGATGTTCAACGTGATAGAGGTCAGGACACCGGTGGATCAACGTACCAGAAACACGACCTTGTTTATTTTTTTCCCCGGTGTTATTGTTTACAGGGTGCTTTGCTCATGTACCTTGTGGTTCTTAGCTAAAAGATGAAATTACAGCCCAGGATGAAGCGCTCAGGCACACATCCAATTTGTGTTTCCATCTCAGAAAACAAAAAGCTTCGGAGGCCCTCGGGCTGCCATTCAAACTTGGAGAGGCTGACATTTTTAACAGCATGAACCAGAGACTGGCAGAGGGAATGATCTAATGCATTTCTGACTTGTCAATCAAAGGCCTCACCTCTGCTGTCTTGTAAACAGTTGGGGGCCACCTAACTACGTCCATAAACAGGGGCGAGCTGCCGCCTGCCGGGGGTTCCACAGCCACCTGCTCCAGCTCTCAGCCTCCAGAATCGGGATTCAGTTTTAGGGGCTCCCTGCACACAGCCCACAGACACGTTCCATGCAGCCACTGGGAGAGCGCGAGCGGGAACCCTAACGCAGGCTGGGTCAAGGGAGCCCGCTTCTCCAGGCTGGGGGCTGGACACTCATCTCTCCCCATTATGCACCCTCCTACCAACAAAAGTCTTCTCCAAAGCCAAACCACTTCCTTCAAACACATTTCACATGAACACATTTCTGCCCATGCACAGCTTGCCCACCTCAAGACTCTGGCCTAAACATTAAGTAAAACCATAAATAACGTACTACTCCTCACATGTGCTCTGTATTTCAGGTTGGGTATTAGGAAAAAATCCTTCTCAGAAAGAGTGGTCAGGCACTGAAATGGGCTGCCCAGGGAGTCACTGCGCCAGGAGGTGCTGGAGAACCACGGAGATGTGGCACTGAGGGACGTGGTTTGGTGGGCACGGTGGGAAGGGGTGGATGGTTGGACTGGATGATCTTACTGCTCTTTTCCAATCTTAATGATGCATTCTATGATTCTCAGCAACAAAACATCAACTTTTATGGTAAAGCAAGCAGTCTGAAGGAAATTTACAAAGACTGGTGTTTCTAATTTACTGACTTCTTTAACAAATATTCCACTTCCTAATGTGGAAAAAAAAAAGTAAAAATCACATGACCAACTAGCTCATCTCTTCCTCATGGGTGAAAGAGAATTCAATTATTCCATGCTGTTTACATCTCTGACATTCCCATCTTTCTGCAAAAGTGATTTCAGTCCAAAGAACAGGAGCAGTGGAAATCATATTGGTACTGCAGAACCTCAGGTGCATTCCTGCTTACATCAACATGACCGGCACGGGATGCACATGCCTTCCTCAACCAGGACAGAGCTTTCTGCCAACAACACTTTGCTTCTGCAAAACCAAGCTGGGTGCAGTTATTTGTGATCAATTCATTAATGCATGACTCCTGTCCCATAAAGTTTACAATCTACACTGGAACCAGTATTTGTATGCGGTGTCAGTTGGTAAGAAGGAAGGGACTCTCCTCCGTGATTACCCCAATACATAACCTTTGACAAGAATTTTAAATTGCTCCTTAAGTGTCCTCATCCATACAATAGCCTACAGAAATAAATTCAAAGAAGTATTATGATCTTCTGCAAACCTGGAAGGCTTAACACAATCATTCTCTTGGCATAGTTGATGGATGTAATTGTAAATCAGAATTTTCAAAGAACTGTGACCATTAATAGCAACATAAACTGAGCCCTGTAAGCATGTATGGCAAGTACTGCAAAAAAGGACAGTAATCATCTTCAGACAAAAAATGTTACGAAAACCAGTACCTGTTGGCACATCTGGAAACTTCAAAAACATGAATTTCTAGGAGCAAATGCATTCTACATAAGTTTATTTTTATTTGGGGAATTTACTTGCAACCCAGTTTTCAGTCGCTCTGCAGTAAAATTTGGCATCCACAACACTGAAAGTGAAATGGCTGGCCCTTTTCTAAAACAGCCTTTAGGAGTTCATGTTCCAATTTGCTGCCTTCTTTCACCATGATCTCTATGAAATTCAGTTAGACAGACTATCAGTTGCAAAGCCTTTCGAGATAAAAGATGTTAAAAAAACAAAAACTGTTTCTAGCTCCTTAATCCCTCATTCCTGGGTTTAGCCTTAAAACCTTTCCCACTGCGAGACGATTGCCAAGCAGAGCCGAGGAACCAGAAGATCCTGTTTTCACACAAGTGTCTCCGATAATAAAAACACACAAAGAAGAAAAATGAAGTTATCTGACATATTAACAGAATCATCTCTAAATCGACTATCTGCCAATGTTTCCCATGAGGAGTCAGCGGGGCTTCAACTGAGCTATTCAAAAAGAGCCTGTTTCCACATTTCTGTCTGAGCATCTGAAGGTAAGCATGTAAATAACCAGACAAATTCAGCAGTGACTAAGTGGCCTTCCAGATGGCACCTTCTCTTTTGCCACGAGCAAAGAACATTGATATGCTTCTCCAGTTACTTCAAGCTTGCTAGGGAAAAAATAAAATAATATGAGAAAAATTGCTGGGCTGCAAGAAAGTCTTTTAATGCTTTCCTGAAGATTCAATACTAAAGAAGTCATTAGGAAACGATGAAATGTCCCAACCTCACAGCTTCAAGCAGGCTTCAAACCACTCCCATGTAGGCCACCACACTTGAAAATGCTGAAGCCGTACCTCCCACGGGGGAGCTTTCGTCAGACCACGCGAGCTAATGGGAATCAAAGTCCATTGAAAAATGGGCTGAAGAACGGATGACTCATTGCTGCAGAAGCTGTTGCTGGCATTTAGTTTATCAACTGGCACTAAATGAGTTCCTCAACGTTGAGTCAGAGTGCTACGAAGACTACTAGTATACTGCTTTAGAAAGCAAGTGGGGCAGGTTTCCCCAGTTCCCATAGTCACTAAATATCCATGGAAATGTCTCACAAAATCTGCAGGAATGCGAACGTCAAGAGCCCTCCTGCACTTCCAAGAAGGCACTACATGGTAAATGGTTCAGCTGCTGACTCATCTGACCCCAAATATCAAGAACGCTGTATTAGCAGAAAAGTTACTGTTCATATCCATCAGTAACATCTTGAGCTTCTCTTTCCCTTTACAATACATGCTTACTGTGAGTAATCAAAAATAATTCAAGTAGAAAGAAAGTCACAATCTGAGTTTATAAATTGCTTTCAATATACTGCTACAGTTCTCTAAAACCTAAGCTTAAAGAGATCAGAGATTTATTCAACAGCAGATAGCCCAAAAAAGAGGCCCATCCGATTTAGTCAAATTATGCAAATCAGGATTAGAAGTAGGATTCTAAATTCTGCCTGTTGTCTCCAGAGTCCTCTTAGACTAATAAAAAGTCTTCTTCCCCCTCCCCCACAGAAAGCTCTGCTAAAAGCTTGCTTCAGCAAAGGAGGGCTGGCAGGACACCTTCCAGAGTCCAGCAGCGCTGCTGCTGGCTCAGCAAAAAGAGTTGCAGCAAAATGATGCAAGACACTTAAGCCTCCCCTGAGACTGAGACGATTATTTCCACAGTACTCTCCTAGTCCTGGGAGCAGGAAGCCAAATTGGAAATAATCTCTGCATGCTCTTTAGAGGCAGATAAACATCCACCAAGATGATTCTGAAGTTTTCAGAAAGATTCCAGTCTGTTTGTTGTCTGGTTTTGCAAGATGGTGGTGAATAAAACTCTCTGGCACAGGTTAGGTCAGTAAATCCAGCAGCATCAGCCTCGAAACAAACATTTATGCTACCACGAGCTCCAATGAACACATTCTGCAAAAACACTTCCAAAGTCCCTCAGTCACTGCAGTTCACACACAATCATCTCAGAGAGAATATACGACACGGACATAACATCTCTGCAGTCCGGTCCCTGCTGCTCTGCAGTTTGTACCCACGTGCCATCATTAAATGCTTGCACTGATCTTGAGAGTTCTGGTTAGGTTTCTAGCCACTAGCCTAGCAGCTGCCTCACTCTCTCCCCACAGGAGAGTGGCTGAATTTTGTAAGCTTCACTGGTCATCTAAAACACCTGAACAAACCCTGTTCCGCAGAAAGCTGTCTGATGACAGAGAAAAGCTTGAACCTCACCAATTCAGAGCCCAGAGAAAACCAGGCTCCTTGATTTGCCATCTGATTGACAGCTTACTTGTACAGTAATTTTCTAAAGTCAAAGTGTCCAGATTACTGCTACCGAACATGAAGTAACCAAAGGCTGGCATCAGCTAGCACTGTGGCAATGAACCCACCCCCTCAGTCCTCCAAACGACATGGAAAATTGAGACAGGAAGGGTACCACTGTTGGACTTAATGATCTTGGGGACCTTTTCCAACCTTAATGATCCTAGGATTGGAGGCTGTGCAATGGATACTGTTTGCCCAATAGAATTAAGTGGTATATTTTTGACACAACTAAAAGCTGATGGAAATGATGATGGTACCAAGACAATTTAGGCAAAATAATTATGTCAAATCAAAGCAATGGAAATGCCCCAGTACTGAGCCACCCTGCATCTACACAAGATGGGTTTAAATTCTGACAGAGTTCTGAGTGACACAGGAAAGGCATACAGCATGAAGCAGAGTAAATGGAAGTCAAGCAAACAAGGAAAAGAAGCAGATGCACACAGACATGGATGGAGAGAAAAGAAGAGCGGAGAGACGGAAAGTACCTGGAAAGCTGGGAGTGCGCCAGTCCCTGGGTTATACAGGCATCGCAGCGAGGGCATGCTGTCCGCCAGGCTGGAGCAGCCCAGCCACAGAGATCTGGGCATAGAGCACTGCAGAGAAAGGACAACTATGAGATGGGACCGTATGAGACAGGATGGCACAGATTACAGGAATTTTCAAGGCTTAGCCAAACGGCATCAACACAACTGAAACTAGCCTTAAAGGCTGAGACATCTTTAAGAGAACACAAACTGCTGATGAGACTTTTCCTTCAGGGAAGCTTTACAATGTCGGAATAGCAGAAAAAAAGGTACTAAGGACCAGGAAAGCAATTTTTGATAGTTTTTCCAACACTAACGTGAGAGTTTTTCCACTAATAAAAAGTTTCTTTCCAATGAATCAGACCTCTTCCCCATCCATAGCCACATTCCAGGCACAACACAACACAACACAATGCCAGCAGTTCCGCAAGGGATGCAGAAAAGGAATCGACAACTTTAAATGGAATGCTGGCAGGGAAGGAAAGGGTTTATATGTTTGGGTTTAGAAGGAGAAACCTGCAAGCCAAGGTGAACAGGAACTTGGTGATACTGTATAGGAGTTTCATGTTTCTGCTTGCCTTGTTAGTCATTAAATAAAATACTGTTATTACAAAGAGATTCCGTTTGTCAAAGCACAAATACAAAAAAAAAAAAAGAGCCAAAGCAGCCAGTCAAGGAAAATGCTGGCCATTTTGTATAGTTAAAGCCACCGCTCCCTGAAATACAGGAAACTGCTTGTTCACTTTAAATCACTACTATTAAATTTCGGGATGCATTATGATAGCTATTGCCTTAACCAGCCACAGAGTTTTTGATGCCATAAGCACTGCTACAGTTGTCTAATTACTCTTAATAAAAAAAAAAAAAAAGCAAGTCTATTTTAAATGGGCAGCTAGCTATGAAATCTATAGGATGTGACAGATTAGATGCTGGAGATTTCAGACCCTTGCACTCTTCTTTTTTGCAACCCTCCTGCCCTTTTTTTTTTTTGGAAGGGGGAGGGGAGGAAATCTGAGTGGGAAGGGCAGCTGGAATGGGTATGAAATGACAGCTGCCTTTTGAGCAACCATTTCTTGCTGCTCTGAAGAGGGCTAGAAAATCTTGCACTACATTACTATGTAGGAGCAATGCAACCCATCTTGGATTGAGCAGAAAGGTGATCACCAACATCCATAATTTGGCACCGTGTAGACAGCCACAGAGAGATTAACTCTGTCCATCACCACATTCCTTAGTGCACTTTGTTGCAATTTATGTTGCTGTTCCAGAAATAGC
This sequence comes from Numida meleagris, assembly GCF_002078875.1. Classification (NCBI taxonomy): domain Eukaryota; kingdom Metazoa; phylum Chordata; class Aves; order Galliformes; family Numididae; genus Numida; species Numida meleagris. The sequence continues at coordinate 12,785,368 of NC_034413.1, read as the reverse complement.
ATTGAAAGACCACTGGGGAACACAACCTATACAAATGTGCTTTCTACAAATTTATGGGACCTTAAAATAAATTCTCTACCTCATTTTCTTTTTTAAAACCTCTTCACTGGCACTGGCACTCAAGAACTTGAGTGCTTTATAATGTTACACCTCATGAGATAATGCCCTTCCTGAAGATCTGAAAAAAAGCAGACATGGTATTGTAGCAAGCACCCAAGCCACGTTCGTTCTCTGCCATCCCAGCCTCTCAGAAAACACTCACTCCCACATACAAAACCATCCAAAGGCCAGCAATCTTCGTTTTGCAATGCAATGTGCATCACTCCTGCTTTTAAAGCCATTGTGATGATCAGTTTTAAAAATGAATGAATAAATAAATGAAATGAAGCAGACATCTACTCCTAAGCATTTCACCAATTTCTTGACGCATTTACACTGGCCATCAATGCTCTCCAAGAACATCACAGTAACAAAAAGAGATCAGCTACAACATGGTATCCCTGATGATGCAAAGCAAATTCAGTAGGTGAGTATGAGGTATTTAACATTAACCATCATAGGGTTCAAAAGATGATATGAATGAAAACAGGGTAGTTTGGGTTTGTTTTTTGCATAAAGGTTTATCAATGTCTCAGCCCGACCACTTATTCCCTCTTCCCAGGCTGTCCCATTCGCTGTGCTCATTCAACTTTTTGCCTCATGACAATGAACTAGAGGAAGAGCTGATTACCACTGATGTAGGTTGGCCAAATGAAAGAGCCTACTTTGAGTATTTGTAGTGAGCAAAGCACAAAAAGAGAGGTGGCAAAAAAGAGGACATCTGTGTTAGCAGCAATGCTGGCCTGTGTTGCCCCCAAGTTTCCACGAGACGTGACTCGAGTGAGACAGAGTCACTGCGAGCAGCAGACTGGGCACTTAGGAGGTAATGCCTTCCTCTCCAATCGCCGCGGTAACAAAGGAAAATACTGAGGGCCCATTGTCCCTGCACCTGCAGAGGGTATTGTTGCTCACCCGTGCACTCCCACTGCTCAGCATTATTGCAGAGCCGGGAAGTACACAGTAAATAATTACCAACACCTCAGATGACTTCTCAATCTGCTCCAGACTATAACAAAGTCTTTATGAGCGATACAACTCTGGTACCCAGGTTAAAAAGAAGAGTGAAGTTGCACACGCAGTGGGAGAAAATGTCACTGCTGTACTTGCTGTTACCTATTGAAGGAAGCAGAGACTCTAAATTACTGCTGGTGACTGAAAGAGGCTTATTCACAAGCATGAACAAAAGGCCCCAGGTGCTTCAGGAGAAACAGCTTGTGTGTAAATCAGATGAGTGACCCAACAGAACAACTTCATTTACAGCCTGATCTCAGGAAATCTCAGCAGCCCCTGTCCCCATCCGCCCAGCACACCACGTGCCCAACGCTCACTGTTGTGCTGTCAGCTCCACAAACGAGGGATAGGCCCTGCCTGAAAGCTGCCTGACAAAATATTCTGCTGAACTCGACTCAGTGCCCATCGATTCTTCAAAACAAAGACGCGGAGCACAGAGGCCGGCCTGCAGCCAGGCATCGGGATGCTGATGCTGCTCGCTCGGCGCTGGGCAGGGTGCACCATCCCAACCCAGAGGTGCAAAGCTGATCCTTTATAAAAGCTAAGCATCTTTAAAAGGCATTAAGTAGCGTTAGATAGGGAACTAACTGACAAAAATCCACGGTTCCTTTTTCTCATTGATTTTTTTTTTTAAAGTCCCGTTCCTTGACCTCTGAAATATGTTTTCCCACTGCAGAAATGCCGAGAACAGAGTTTCAGGCAAGTTCAGCATCCTGCTGCTGGTGGAGGCTGGAGCAGCTGCTCTGCTTGTGATTAACACGGGCTTGCTGCACTTTGAATTAAAATAGGCTGAGCTGAGTGGGCAGCAACCCTGAGCTGAAGGGAAGCCGTATTTTAACCTATTCAACTATTCTTGTAACTATACCGCGAGAACATTTTTTAGTACATCAGATGGCTTCCCACTAATAGCCCACTCTCTATTCCAATTATTTCACATCCTAAAGACAAATCTCAGCACACGTTCAATGGAGAAATTTTTGCCAGTGCCAAAAATCGGTTACTTTGTTTATTTCCTGTTGTATTACAAGATTACACACTACAATTTCAGACTGTTCTTTATCAAATTTGCTCTCTTCTGGTCTTTCAGTAAATACAATATACTACAGGTAACTAACAGAGTTTTAGTAAATTATGTTACAGGTCAGAAACACATCACCTTCCCCTGTACAACAAAGTGCTTCTACACAGGGGAAAACCAAAATTCTCCAACTGCTGCAATTTACAGCCACTGCACACAGGCTGTGTGAAAACACAAATGCACTGTACTGAACTCAGTGTAAACAGCAACACAAATTGAATGCTAGTTTAAGGATATTTTCTTTATAAACACTTTGGAGATCTTAATTAGAGAGTAGTATAGCATGAATGTCTTTTAAGGGCGTACCTTTTTCACATGCTAAAGGGCAATAACCTATCATGCATTGCTGAACTCTGCACTCACATTATGATAGATTCTGCATACCCAGAATGCCTTTGCCCTACAGCCAACATAACATATATTTGTGCATTTCTCAACTAGTCAGTGGCAAAGCCAAAAAGGAAACCACTTTTTGCTAATTGCTGACTTTTGGCCAACTGTACCCCATACTCATTTCAGCTGCTAGCCACATCTATTTCTGTCCTTTCCTAGTTCAGAATTATTCTTCTTCTGGCACAGTGTCCAGTGCTTTATGTCGTTCAGCTCTTACGATAAACTGATACCATTTCTGATTCTCTTGGGAGATGCTAATTCAGATCCTGTTCACACAACGTTTTCATTGAGGAGTACAAGTGGAATACAACATGCTGACAAGATGAGTGGTTTAAAAACTGAGGGAAATGGGGCTTTTGCAGGTTGGGCCAACTGATCACAACAAGCGAGGGAACTGGATAAGGTGGTACAAAGAGAAACAACGTGTAATTATTACTAAAACGGGGACAAAAGGCAAAGAGAAGTATAAATTCTACCACTCCGCAGCAATAAAAGGAACACTCCATACTACATCCAGCCTTGGGCTTGATATGAGGAGACATGTCTTTCCCCATTTCTTACTTCCATCACTGGAGAAGTCCAACGCAGGATGGCTGTGAAGCACAGTTCTCCTCAAAAGTCTCAGAACATTGTTTCCTCATGCCAAGATCCAAACGTAGGAAGTATGCCTTCGGAATGTTGATCCTTTACAGCGCTTCATCTAATCAATGCTCAGATGTTAGGAGGATTCTTACCAGCCACAACTACTAAAAACGTAGCACAAAAAGCTGAACAAAGCCCCGAAGTCTTCACTCCCACTCAGTTCCTCTTGTACTTTTTTGGCCACAGATTGAACTAAGCCAATGCCAAAAATACAACACATCACTTTCACGTTGTGTCCAATGCGTGCTATTCCTGTCACCACAGAATGCAATACACTGTATGAAACGTATCAGAGAAGGCAGCTGCTATTTACATTACAAATGCTGGTGTCACGAAATCTAACTCCAGAAACGTGCTTCTCGCTAAAAAGCCATTTTGGCTCATTTCCTTGCTCCGCTTTTCAACCTCTCACATTTACATATGAATAAAAAGATCTTGTGTTTCCTCTCTGCTGTTCAGGCCGGTATTACTTCCATCAAATACATGATATAGATAGGAAAAAAAAAAAAAAGAAGAAAGAAATAAAAGCACTTCCCAGTGCAACTTGCATATTTTCAATTTTAAAAGTCTGCCAAATACATTTCATTTTTTAGCCTGATTAGCACTTTATCCTCTGGGCAAAGTTCTACAATACAACTTCAAAAAAAAAAAAACAACACAAATGGAACAAGAAAATCCTTTTATTTTATTTTAGTAGATTTTTGTGGGTCTTCATTTTTTTTTTTTTCTTTCTTCCCCCCATCCAAACAGTGGATACAAGGCATAGTAAATACGTAATTACACGAGAGAGCCACCCGGCTTCCAGAGGAGCCATTTCAGTGAATTGTGTAAATAATATGCCTTTAAACCCCCTCAACATATGAATACAGATTCACCAGTTATGGAGCAGTTATATACCTGAGAGACAAAAATACCCATTAAAAAAAAAAATTCCTGCCTAACTCTATGATTCTATGATTCTAATTATGAACTTACCAAAGAGACCAGCATGGCTCAGAGCAAATTAATACTTTTATAACTTTCAGAGAAAGTTCTTTTTGTCTTTTTTCTTTTTCAGTTGAAAATAAGAAAAAGACACTGAAAGCTCTAAGTCTTGATTAAGCCAAAAAACAACCGCCAAAAACAAAGTTAGAACTTACACCTCACAGCCCACATCCTGCTCCCTGCACCTGAGATAGTTCTGACCGCCCTTGTCACTGCCTTCATGGCAGTTTTTCCGTAGTAAGAAGATGAAGATGTAAAACAAAGGGAACTGTGAACCCCTCGGTGTGGGCCATGCCTCCGTGTGCCCCCCAGCCCTCAGCTCTTCCAGCTGCTGGTACACGCCGTGCCACAGCTAGGCTGGGCAACACGCGTTTGCTGCCATAACCAGTGCTTCCGACTAATTTCTCAGCTTCTTCTGTGCTCAAATATTTTAGTCACATTTCCACAAATATGTACGGGGACTATCCAAAATGGTTTGTGTTCCTGTTTTGTTATAATAAGCCACTGAGCTATCATAAGGGACCTTGAAGCATCTCACTAACTGCAAGCAACTTAATTCCTCGCTTTCAGAAAGCAGATGTGTTCCTGGGACACTGCAGGATCACTCTTCAGAACAAGGTCTCACGATCAGAAGGTGAAACACACCAGCAAGGCTCAAGCACAGCACCCTTCCCATACCCAAACACCTCAAGGAGCAGACTTACACCTGTGCACACCACTGAATTCAGCACGGAGGTTTCCCCATTCACCCTGTGGCTCTGGGCTCAGTGCATTCTGCAAGCTCTGCAGTGCACAAGCAGCTCACAGCACTGGAAAGGATTCCTTTGCCTTTAGCCTCCCACTTCTCATATAATTGCGCAGTAAATTTCCCTGAACATACATAATATGCAAACTCTTCTCTAATCTTCCTGTAACTCCCTCGCTTACAGTAGCTTTTTACAAGAGATTCCAGTTCACTAACTACTCTTAAATATCAAAGATATGGGATATAGAAAAGGGTTTACATATTCAGATAAACCAAGTATTTTCTTACCTGAACAGGATCTGGGAGAGTCAAATCACAGCTTTTAGGTAAATTTTTGTGCAGAAATGTTTTCCCCAAGGACCGGTTACTGGTGTTGTTCAAGCTCTGGGATTCAAGAGCAAGAGAACTTACTTGCCCCAGAAAGGAGCTAGCTTCCCAGCTAGGAGGTGTGCGAGATCCTTCACTGCCAAGTGCTGGAGGGAATTCACGTAGATCCTATCTGAACCAGACAATACCGATGTTTTCATAATTGCAGCTCTTTAATCCGTGAAGCTGGTATATCTAAACCAGTGCACCTGCAGAGCTTTGAATCAGATGCCCTACCCTTCTCGGAGGAGTGGAACAGGTAGAGACTTGTGCGTGCTTCTCTGAGCAACAAGCACGTTCTTAAAAGCGAGACCTACCCAAATGTACTGAAACCAATCCCAGCCAGGTCTGAAGTGTAACAGCTATTTGGAAGCTGAAAATGGAGATGCTCTTGGTCTAGTTCAAGTAGAAAAAGTTGCTGTTAGGCAACATCACATCCAAAACCTGATTTTGTCACCATTTCTAACAATTTAAAATCTTACTGTGCCACAAGACACGGGAGAGGATGAGACAGCCTTAGGTTCAGCAAACTCAAAAACCCAATTATTGGAGCAGGCGCTCCGCACAAGCTTAGGTATAGAGTAACAGGGCACCTCAGCTCCACACCTGCACAGCGGGGAAAGCAGAACTACCCCACTTGAGAGGTGTCACAGACCTGGGTGTGTTCTTGCTCTGACACACAACCACCACACACTCAAACAGCAGGGAGTTGAGAAGAAGGCAGTGACAGCGAATCACCACCTTTGTGACAAAAAGGCAGAAAGTGCCATACACCAGCTGAACCTGAACGTCTATGAGGTTAAAAAGAAAAATAAGAAATCCCCCAAACCTACTCTAAGAATTGAGTGGAAGCCTCCCCAGCTTGGGACGCTTCTGTCAGTCAGGTCTGGAGCTCCTCCACAAAACATGCAGAGAGGAATCCTACACCGGTGGAGAAATGGGAGTTCTGATCAGACTTTTCCTCCACCCATAATTTTGCACAATTCTTTAAAATCTCTCAAGATTATTGTTATGTTTTGCCCATATCACATATATCTGTTATCCTCAAAACGCTTCTGTCTACACAGCGCTTGGCACTCTCAAAGTACTATCAGAATGCCAAGCATTAATGAAGCACTGCAGAAAGCAAGCTTGTTTCTACTTCCCACCCAAGGGATTATTATCTGAATTGCAAAAAGCAGACGGAACCATCACAACCAGAATACACATTTTCAAAGTTACAGAGGAGACGCCAAACGACAGAACTACTAACAGAAAATATTTCCAGCCATTTCTTTTCAAACTGAGCAAGTGCAGTTCTAGTGCAACAACCTGCTTTCACCCCACTCCTGGTTTTACACTCCGTTTTCCGGCTGACTTGACTGAAGCGTGGACTGTTAATATCTCAGACGCCCTGTTTGATTACAGCAGCCTTTGCAGGTACCAATCTAGCGAAGGTAGCACCAAGAATTTCCAGCATAAAACACATTTACAGGTTTATAACTCGGCTCTAAAAATTCTACTCCAAAAGACAGTGGGAGGCAGAAAGTCTCAGATGAATGCATTATATTATACATCTTAGGTGATGTATACTTGCTCACAACAGTATATGAGGGAAGGGATTATCTTTAACTCTGAATTAGCATGTTTCACAAGCCACTTAAAACGATGCTTTAAAATTCCCCGTTTATGTAATCAAAATAATGTTTTGTAAGTGTTTCAGCTAATTAAGAGCCTAATTTGCCCAATTTCACACTTTGGCTTAAACCACAGAAGGCATCAATATAATATAGGAATTGGATTGTCATGTCTTATTGATCAAGTCCTAGACAAAAATCCCCCCTCCTCTCAGAAGTCAATTGCAGCTTGGCTTCGCAGGGTCAGTGTTTCGGTGATGGGATGTTACAGGCTGCCAGCAGCACAACGCTGCCATTTGAAGACAGGATTAAATGAAGCTCAAGGCTGAACAAAATAACTGCAAGTGTTCACCTTTTTGTAAGGGATAAACTCGCAGCAAACTGCTAGAGTAAGAAGAGCTTTCCACGTTACTTAAAATCCCTTAAAGCAATACACGTTGCTGGCCGCCAACACTGTGCTTCCTCTAGCCCACATATGAGCACAACGCAGCTCTCCACTGCAGCACAGCAACATTAAATATAAAAAGCTGCCATTAAAGGGCAGAGGGTAACGACATTAGTGTGGGCGACCCGTGCTCAGGTAGCGTTCAACTATTATCTCCTATTTAAGCAGGCTGAAAATACGCAAATCCAGGCAGCACTGTTTTTAGATAAAATTGTCAGTTTTATGGGTATTTATAGTACATGTCCAGTCTTGCAGAACTCCATCTTCCTCCACCTCGTCTGTAATACAAGCTGCTTTTAGCCCACATTAATACATTGTGTTACTGGGATACTTCTCGCATTCTCTATAAGCCAGGCAGCAGATCAATACTCAGCTATGCTGAGGAAAAAAAATCATTATGTTAGAATCCTGTTAAAAACACAAACAGACACCAGAAGGGATAAGTCTGATGCACAGACACCATTCCATCTGCATGCATATGTAGATTACTGCTTTTAAATAAACTGGAAGTGCTTTTCTTTCCAAGACATGCTTTTAAGAATCTTGCAGGTAGGGCCTTTGGATGCATCTCCTAAATAAAATCATCCTGACCTCTAAAATTCTAAGCTTATGAGAGCTCCTCCTTTGGATCAAAAATTGCCGCCCTTTGTACCTGCTCCCTTACCCATATACTTCCTGCAGTGAAATCACAGCAATGAAATTAGAATAGTAGAGCAATTTCCAAGACGGCATCTGCTCGTGACACAAGCTCAGGTTTATAACTTTCGCTTGGATCAAGGAGGAGTAAGGAGATTTAAGATAAAGGCTTTAAAACCAATAACAGTCAACTCAAAACCGAAAGGAAAGCAGCCACACAGAAAAGTGTAAGAAAGGTGTAAGTTCTTTTATTATTTCAGACCGTCTAATGTGAAGTTCTCTGAGCATTTTTTGTTTGTTTTTTTCCTGAGTATTTTTCAGAGGCAAAAATGCATATATCTCACCTGCATCAGAGCACTGGTAACATAACATAGTAAGAACAGATGCAGGTCTGTTTGCCTTAGAATTAAAAACCAGAAGAGCACACAATCCTTTGTCTATTGTTTTCCCAGCCTACCACATAAGAAGAACTGACGCCATGCCCCATAGGTCAACAAACTTGAGTTCTGAGAGACATTAATTGCAGAGCTGAGATCCCTCCGAGACGCCGTGCCTCCAGCTCAGCAAAGCTGAAATCACGAAGGCGTTGGCTGCAGTGTCCCAGCCGACCTTCAGCAGTGTGGGACTTCCAGGCAGAGGGAAGCTCCAAAACACACTTCACCTTTGTGGTACATCACTCAGCCAAAGCAGTGGTTTGCAAACATAGCACAGGATTCAACGCCCAACTTTCTGTAAGCGTTCCAGCTCTTCTCAGCTTCCCAGAAGTCAACGTAAGCCGACAGCAGTAAGCAACTTGCACAAACAAGTTACCACTAGGACTTGGAGGAGAGAAGGCTGCAGAGAGCCGAAGCCATCCTGTTAGCACCTGCAATGAAACTCTTGTGCTTTAAGGCTTAATGCTGCTGCTGTTCCTAATCCTCTCCCACCCCACACAGGTGACTTGTCTCTTTCTTTCCGCTGGGCTCACAGCACCATAGATCCTTTCACCGCCACTTTTCATCATTTCCTCAACTCCAGTTGCCACGACAACGGGATGCAGCTTCTCTGTGCTGTTTTCATATTTCCCGTTGTTGTTGCCATAACAACACAACCATTCTGGCTTTCTACAACACCAGCAACTTTAAGCTGTGTGTTCCAAAGGACGCCAGCTTCTCTCATGAAGATCCACATATGATGGAGAGATTGATACAAGCAATTTGTAAATTAAGCTCTTTTTTTTTCTGAAGGGGGATTTTTCACTCACAGAAGTGAAAAAGCTGACAGCAATCGCTCGCGGCAGACTGCTGAGACATCTAAAGGCTGGCCTTTAATAACAGCAGAGCAATATAGCGCTGGGCCGCTCCTGAGCGGGGAGTCCCCGCAGTGTCAGACTGTGTCAAACAGCACAATTGGTATGTGATGTGAGCCTGTGTCCGTGCTTGTTCCAGCCAGGCAGATCTGAATGGTGCTAGATGCAATCCTCTCGTGTTTTAACCCATTGGCCTCCCCATTATTACCAGCACCATCGCCATGCAGCTTTGTGTTTGAAGGCCCGTTTTAATTCCGTAATTTGAGCTGTTGCTGCAGATTTCTTTTCTGACTCTGACCCTTTTTGCTTTCAGGTGACTGCTTTTTGAACTTTTATTTACAGGAGGTGCACATTCATGAGACCAGTGAGAAAATGTTATACAAACACAGCATGCACAAACACAAAACAGTGATGGCTATGAAGGGTATCAGCTAACATGGCACCGTAACTTCATTATACCCTCATTTATGTACTTCACTAATGAGACAAGCACAGGTGTCCAACACAGTCCCTCACATGAGATGAATAACAATAATACAGTCCAACCTGCTTTAGCCATGCTTGGTATCCAGAAGATAAAAGTTGGAATCCATCTTTTGGCATGTGTATTCGGGGCTAGGAGAGAATAGACATAAAGAGAGACCTCCTTTTACACTGGGACCTAGCTAACCTAAGTCTAAATTCTGGAGCATTTTAAACAATGCAGATTTTTTAAAGCCACATATGACGGTTCAGTCCCCAGATTACCTCGTTTGCAACCTCTGGTATCAGTTGCTTTAGGAACACTTTCCTAACAAATCCACCACTGTTTTATTTATGTATTTACTTATTTTTAAACCATTTCCGCTGTTTTATGTTTCAGCTCGGTATATATAGGTATTTCCTTAGAATTCCCACAGAGATGTACCTGGATAAGCACAACCTATTGTGGGTGTAGTACTAGCACCTAACAGCCATTATTAATGCTTCTACCACTACGTAACACTACATGGTATGGAAACAGCAGTCAAGCCATGAGAGTGTTCTTAGCACCACTACCTTCAACATGGGCAGACACAACAGTGGACAACGTGGAAGGATTATGGAACAGCTCTGAAAGATGCAGCCTCAGCATGAACTAACAGGAAACTACACTCACATGCTATCAGAAATTATGACTCAAACTGATGGACAAATGTAACCTCCGCCCCCATTTATTGATTCCACGCTTTATCAGGTTGAGGCCTCAGCAAGACATCCAGTTGCTCTGGAAGCACAAAACAAACAGCATAATTTACAACTAGGGGAGAACGAGTAACAAAAACTAAGCTTTACCTGTCATAATATTCAATGTTCAAAGATTCTCAATACTCACAGAACTAAGCAGATTCAACTGTGCCTATCCCCCACCCCTAAAAAAAGGGATGCTTAGAAATTAAAATCAAGTCTGACCAACAGGACCAGGCAGGACATGCTCAAACACCAAGCGCACCATCTTTCTTACTCTGGGCAATTACTTCACAATCCCTGTTCTTAATTTATGTTAGTTCCCCTCCAAACCAACAGACCCACGCCCCCATCGCTCCTGCTGGAAGGCTGCAAACATCTCTCATTTCCAGAGCAGATCTATCAAGATGAGTTTAACTCCACCCGCCCTTGTGTCAATACAATATTTAGTTTGTACAAACTGTGTCCACAAACACTGAAAATAAGAATTGTTAGAGAGGAAAAATGTGTCACCACTGAATGATGAACATTCACAGCTATGGGGGGAAGTTGTTCAGTCTGGGAATTTGAAATAAAAACATGAATTGGAACATACTAAAATCTTGCCTCCAAAGAGAAGTACAGATAATAGGATCTCAAAATACACTTTGATTTGCTTCCCCCCAGTTCAAATTTAAATGCTCCTAAATCTTTCAAAACAGTAGGTAGACTATGCCCTGGTGTCCTAGCCAGTAATCTCAGTTAAAGCTGAATTTCAATAACCGCCGCTGTGCTGATAAATTAGAGTCAAGGACATCCTGGTTATGGCACTCACCTGCTGAGCTTGGGCTTGTGATGCCTAACACATGAACAAAGTATGTTTTAGGGGACCTCTAACACAGCTAGAAGCATCAAGCTCCAAGACCTAATCCTTAGTTCAGCGCTGACTTCATGGGTGGTTAGTCTCTCTACTACTGTAGAAGGAGGACAACGCTTGCTTAACCCACCTCACAGGTTTGCTGAGAGGAGCTACTGACATTTCTACGTGCTTTGAAAATGGAAGAAACTATAGCAAGTGCGACATATCTAGCAAGATCCCTACAGAAAACCATGCTTTACATCTGGCTCAAGTGCTCCAGTTGCTCTTTCAAAGTTGCACAGCATGCTACCCCCTATCCAGAAAGGAACAAAGAAAAAAGCCTTCATAACAAGCAGAAATAGAAACCTTTTGGTTAAATCACAGTGTCCGGAGTAAAGAGGCCTGAATACCAGCCTGGAATCTGCCCAGGTTCACCCACCATATCTGGGAAAAACCACCTCACTTATTCCCCCATTTCAGCCATCTAGCCTGGAAATTAGAGGATAACAGCAAAGCTTTCTCTTAGGACTGGCAGGCTGCTTAACGTCTGTAAAGCCCATCAGCCTGGAGTAGTTTGAGTAATTGATTTAAGAATGATTTAAACCATTTAATTTGAAGATCCCAGCCCTGTAAACATGCAAGTAAATTAACAAATCTTTTGCCATTAACAGGATTACTCCCATGCAGAAGTGCCTGCAACAACAAAGATAACATCGTATTTATACAACTCTTACTAACACCGGTTCTTTCCGATGTTAGTGCCTGAGCATTAGCAATAAATGTAATCAGGACTTCCAGCAGATTAGCAGTTACTGTAAATTCTATTTTTCAACACTGGCGAGTTAAATATACAAACAGGAGAAACTAAGGCCCATCGCCATGCCTGCAAAACCCCCTCAGCGCAGCACGTCTCCTCTACGTGTGGTAGAGGATGTGATAACCTTATCCTCACTAAGAAAAAGAAAACATACAGAAGAGAAGCAAATCTTACCAGTGCAAAGTGTGTCACTACCTGTATGCTGCTGCCTATCCCATTAAAGTGGGATACACACCCAAGTAAGCCTCCATTCATACCCAATGCAAACACTGATGGAAAAGTGTAACTTCATTAAAATCCCCGGAGCTGATTTATTGGCACTTAATTCAAACATGCTCCTCACTGGCTAAACTTCATTTCACAACCAGTCTCCCAGATTTTGAATTTCTGTGGCTCTCCTACAGGCACACTGTGAGTGACCCCAGGAACGTCTTCTTTGGCACAGACAAACAAATTAGTACACCTGGTTAAAGCTTTCCTAATTTCTGTACCCCAGTGACAGCAGACACGCAACTGTGAATGACACAACAGGAACCAACATGTTATCTGACAATACAAAAAAGCAAAAACCCACTGCTTCTCCCCTCCGAGCCTCTACAAGACCTGGAATACTGACAACCATCTCGTTTGAAAGTTGGGCTATTTTATCAATCAACTGTACAGTCTTCCACGATTATGATCCATTCAAGGCAGTTCTATCAGCAACACAATTAATTGCCCAGCAAGATATATTCATTTTTGGACTTTCATGAGCACACAGTTTATGCTCGTGATTACAACATCATCCATAAGAAACAGCTTTTTCTTAGCATCTGCTCCAGCATTTTCCACAACGAGAAGCTGGGTTGCTGGGGTCATTTTGCTCTTTTTCAATACTCACTTTCTGAGGAAGGCGATCACAGGGGTAACTTGGAAAGCACTAACTGCTACTGCTCTGATCTTTTTTCCTTCAACACTTAACTGGCATTGTTCCTTTAGCCATCTACTCTTCCATTTTTAATCCATTTGATTTCTGCAGTCCCCAGCAAGGCCTAGAACAACAGAATGATTTCTGAGAACAAGTCAGCAATTTAAAATTCAGTGGTGCCTCTTTCCTTCCTGACAAAGGCTGATTTCTAAAGGACATTTAATTACAGGCCTGAGTTCCTATTTTCTAGACCTAAACACAACCCCTGAAGGCTTACAATATTTGAGTCACAGCTGGAGCTTTGGTTACTATACAGTTTAAATATCAGCCTCTTTACTGTGCAATTTGTTTTGAAAATCAAATCAGATGCCGTGTCATAAACAAGTGCTAATTAAGTGCTGAGCGGAAATTGGGCTTTTTTGTGCAAGAAGGGTTCTTAAATATCTGCATCTTCACTTCCACGAGAAAGGATAAATATGTCAGTACAATAATTATAAAGTGAAACCTACTCTGGTACTTGCAAGGCAGTACTGCTGCTTCTCCATTTTATCTGCTTCCATGCAAGAAGATATAGAGGGAAAGACGAGACGCGTATGAAATATACATATGTACTAAGGATTTTATTAATCTGATCATATAACCCATAATGCTTCCCTTTCCCTCAGAGAGGACACTGACTCTGGGTTTCCATCACATACCATTCAAACAGGCAAGCTAAACCCATCTCTCTCTGCCACCGCAAAGCAACTGTGAGGCTACTTAAATTTTCATTTCTTTTAAATTACGATCCACACACAGGAATTTATTTGAAGATAACACTGCATTCGTTAGATATAACACCTTTGATAAATACCAACTGAATAAGAGGAATAATGCATTGTAGTATTCTGATGGTTGCCTCTAAGTACAAATATTCTCAACTCCATTAACTAACGGGCTCTCGGCTACGAAGGCAGAATTAGATCTGTCAGTCACCGACAAGGGAGGGCATGGCCACTTCCACCAAGGATTGTCCGGTTGAGATGATTTTCATAGGAAAGGAAAGTATCCCCTGTGGCACAGAACTTGTTAATGAGTTTGTATGCATTACAGCAATAAATTCCTACTACGTAATATACCATCTCACAGCCCAGCCAAATATCCCATTCCACTGCCTAGAGCAGCATTTGAAATAAGGCACAGTTAGATCTGTGGACTCTAATTCAGCGGAAGAATTTGAAATCCTGCATGTGATTCTGTTATTAGGAAAGAAATCCATACACTCTCTGATACTAGAAGCAAAAAGCCGCTAAGATTTAAGCGTGCTGCTTGTGAGATTTTTGAGACCGAGCAGAGGTCAATGAGTTGGTTGGTTGTCAGAGCTCACAGTTTGCTATAGAAACTCCTTCTGAAGCAGGTAGCACTCTCAAGCAGTAAACTCTGCCTGGAAGCAAAATGAATTCACTCCGAATGGAGAACCTGGCTAACTCCAATTCTTCAATGAATTGGTTGGAGTGTGTTGACCAGAGTCTGGTCAAGTGCGTATCTATATTCCTTGACAGACACAAGAGTTGCAGCTACCAGGAAAACTACTTCAGTCACACAAAACATCACGCTACCTTCTTAAGGGCTCAAAGGAATACTAAGCTACAGCATTCTGAATCAGACAGAGGTCTATGATGACACTTCATTAATCTTCGGACAAATAACAGCAAGCTCCGTGAGCATGCTTACTATCACAACATAAAGACATCCTCTTCGTGCCCATGCATAAACGCATCCCCGATTTCACAACCACTTGACATTTCCAATCTGAAATTCAAGTCCCACGTTCAGCCCCTTCAAGACTGCAAAATCTATGGCGAAGAGAAGCTACGTGTCACACGCTACTGTCTCATCTTGTGCCAAGTATCCAGTAAGAACAGCGGCATCCACAGCGTGCTATGTACAAACCAGAAGGCAGCTTGTCTCAGTATCAAGCAAATGAAGGCAGTGCCTTTTAAGACTGTATCTTGTCACTTCTTCCTAAGTCCACATAAAAGCCAGAAATCTCATCTGGATACTAGTTTTCCACGTAGACTCAGAGTGTGAGGAATAGGAAATTCTGTACTTCAGGAAAAAAAAAATAGAACCTAGGTGAACTATACTAAGAGGTCCGGAAAACTACAATCTCCATAAATAGCAAGAGAACTTCTAGTGCTAACTTTTACCTTCCTGAGTTCCTGCTGAATTCCAGGTAACTTACCAAAAAACACATACGTATGGCTGTTCTATCCCAACCCATTTCCCTCACAAAGCACTGTGCTACAATGACAGCACGGGACCTGTTCACACACTGTAAGGAACTTGGAACCCATAACTAATTGCTCCAAGTATTTACCAGAATGTATTCCATCTCCTTCCCTAATCTAAATGCCCTGTACCAAGGTCAGCTCCCTGACAGTTCTCAGCTCTTCAGGACTGGCACAGCATGTAAATGCTCCTTCACCTCGCTTGACTAGAGGGAATATTTAAAAGAAGGAGTACCACAGAAACAATGTCTTGGAGGAAGGATTATGGTGCGAGGATGCAGCAGGGACAACAGAAGTGATGGAAGACATCCAATGGGCAGTCGCTGGCAGCATCCTCATGCAGATAAGTACTTGTAAGAAGACTAACCAGAATGAGCCTGAAACGTTGCAGGACTGACCAACCTTCAGAAAAATAAAAGGAACATATACACGAAAGCAAACAGTACGCGCAGCCTCTGAGATCAAATTCTGGTAACTACCGCCCAAACGGAGCACTCACGATGGGAAGCCCAAGCAAATCTACTCCCAATTTAGAACAAATTAGAATTAGTGCTAGACTAACCCAATCTTCTTCTTTTAAGAAGATCACCGAAGACCAGACAAATTAGAAGTAGTTAAGCATTTGATAGGTGACACGTAGGAAGTTACTAGTTAAAATGGAGAGGATTAGGATTAATACCAGAGTTGTAAGGAGGATGAAAACCTAAAAAGGGAGAGGATCATGGGTCATTTTCAAAAGGGAGCCATCTAGCTGTGCAGTTGGATCTTGGTTGAAATCCACTATTAATCTTGGAATTAGTGATAAAATATTCTCATCAACAGCTATAAACCACGAATTATCAATTTGCTGAAAACAAACTTCTTTGGACACAGTATCTTGAAGTAACAGAACTAACTTAAGATGTATATAAATCAAAAAGTAATGTTATTCCCATTGTAAGCTGGAGACTCAAAAATTGAAAAGAGGGGAAGAGGCCCAGAGATATTTCATTAGATAGTGATGGTTCACCACTCAGAAGAAGCTATGAGGAACGTAAATCCCGCTACAGAATATATAACATGAAAAATTCCCAGCAGAGACAAATTAGTGTTAATGCTTTTGTACAAGGGACCAGTAACAACCTTTCCTGGAATACTGTGCATAGTTCTGTCCACCCGTGTCCCAGGTAGATTAATCAAATTCTGCAGCTATTTAAAAAGACCTCCTCAGATGATAAAACCTTATATGAAACATCCTATGAGGGAAAGAAAAAGGGGAAAAAATAAACTTGTTTAGCCTCACCAGATCCATCTCAGAGGCTGCTATCTACAAACATATCCAGACGAACACAGAGGAGCAGGAAGAGCTGTTCAAACTCGAGAACAACTCTGGCACAGGATCAAATGAGAATGAATTAGCCCTGAATGAAGTTTAGCTAGGAAAATATGAATGAGGATTCTAGCTAAAAGTACTACAGTTTGGAATAGCCTTACAATACCATAGCAAAGAAAACAGCACCCATGTAAGAGTTGCTTTGAGGAGGCTGCAAAAGGAACTACAGAGTGCACTGTCTGCCAGTACAGGGGATTTGAACCCATGCTTCACAACACCTGCTCCAACCCCATGTGGTACCTTTCCTGTTGCTGAAGGGCTCCGTATTGTTTTGCCTCTGCCTGAAGTCTTATTTTTAAGGCCAGCAAGATATAGATACATAGGAATATCCTTTTACCAGTAGAAAACTTTTTTCAGGGTATTTTACTGTTTATAAAAAAAAAATGCCATGAAAACACAAAACCAATGCATTACACTGGAATCACCTCAGTCAAAAGAAATGAAAAAAAAAAAGGAAAAAACTAAAAAAAAAACCCAGAATACAGATTTTTGTTCTTTCAAACCTATTATCAACAGAAACCAGATTAGATCATATTTGAAGAGAGTATTAACACTGTGTAGATTTCTTCTGTAAACTGCTGAGATGGTTTCAAGATACATCTTCTAAAATGAGACTGATCCATGGCTCCTAGAGACTACAGCCTCTTCTCATTGTTCTGCTTTGCCAGAAATGAATGACAGCTGGCTACATTTCTTAATTTTTTTGAGATTTTGGCAGAATATAAGGAAGAAAAACAGCGAGCAGATCCAACAAACCACCCCTCTGGGGAATCACCAGAATCTTCCTATCGGATGGAATTTTTTAGCGGTGGGTTGTTAGAGCAGTATGGTTAGGTTGCGGTTGGACTCGATGATCTTGAAGGTCTTTTCCAACCTGAGCAATTCTATGATTCTATGAATTCAAAGGCCAACTATCCGTATGCTAAAAGCAACTCCCACATAAACACCACTCTATTCTGCACTGCTCTCACAACAAACCACGTGTGATGTGCATGGAGAGGGAGCGCTTGCACTGTGTGACAGACTTCCACACCAGACCCTTTTTCTCTAAAGTGACGAGAGACTGCTTTGGCTGCTAAATGGGCAAGTCTAGAAGCTCCAAGATTTCCTCTTTCAGCCAGAATGCAGCCAAACCCTGCTTTGTATCCAGCAAAGCCCACCGCTGCCTTCCTCCTGAGTAACCCTTTCTCCTACATTTGAAATACCTCACCATCTGTAACAACTCGGTCCTTAGACTCAAGCATCAAGAGACAGCGCTGCTACAAAGAAACCACAAGAATTCACACGGGGGCACAAAGCCAGATGATGGAAGAAAGCCACACAAGAGTTGTGCACTGGCTGATAGCTCCCAAACTCCCTTTCTACAGCTTTCATCAGCTCTGTCTTGCTGTAGGTGCTTCCAAAGAGGATGGGTCACCTGTGCTACAGCTAGAACGCCACTTAAGTTCATTCTGCTAATGCAAACAGGACGTACAGAGTTCATTCCAGCAAAGCATGCCCCTGCAACCCTTCTCAGCCCAGGGCGAAGCAAATGAAACCAGCACTAAGGCTCTTTGCTTTTGCCAGCCAGACCGGTTACTCCAGGAGGTGCCACACGGCTCCTGCTCACAGGCTGTGAACACTTCTGCCCATCCCTCAGGAAGGCTGAAGGATCCCTTGCCGAGCTTTCCCCTTCTTCCCCATTCTCTCTTTCCTGCTGCTCCCATCAGGATGATGCACAGACCCTGCTTCAGCAGGGAGGGGAGGGAAAATTAGATCAGATGTTTTCAATTCTTAGTACAGAGCAGGACTAAAAGCAGCAAATTGGTTTGTTTCTGAGCAAAATCGCTGTGGAAAAGTGGAATAATTTTAAATGAGAAGTCTTTGACGTATCTTCCTCCACCTTCTGCCATCACGACAAACAGACTGGGCTGTGCACACCCAGCTGCAAGCAGGCCAAGCACCCATTGGTTAGTGGAACTCACAGATGAAGAAAAAAAAATGAATTTTAATGCAGTTTTTAGAAATACTTGTCATTGTTTCAGTGTTGCCATTTAGTGAATGGGGCCGATTTCTCTCTCAGTAGGGGATGGTATTTTAATGATGTAACAGTGTACTTCCCAGAAGAAAGACAAGCCTCATGAGGCAGATTAAAACAAAGAATATTCAGATCCCATTAAAAACAGACAGTTTCGAGCCATTTTTAAAATTAATTTTGTTTAATGATAAAATGTGTTATCTTAACAGGTGGTTAGCCAATTGTAAAATTAACCAAAACATGGTTAGAAGCGCAAGGCTAGCTATTAGAACAACCGGTTTCCTTTCAGGCTGCCTGCTCTTATCAGGGCACCGCATGATCCTGCGTGAATTCCTCCAGTCCACGACCCCAGGCACATTTCCGAGCTTCTGCAAAGCAGGAGTAGTATTTGGCCAGCACCAAGAACTTGAATAAGGAGGCACTGGAAAGCAGTGTTGTTTAATAATAGGTCACATCTAATGCAAATCTGAAGATGTTTATTTCCAATAGTTTCTGTTGAACCAGGAAGTTTTCTCAGCACTAATCACTGCTCGTCAAGAAAGCAGCTTGATATTCAATTGCCTATTAGTTGTATTTTGAGCCCTCACTCTTTAGCTGCAGCCACCAGATACTGCTATGCTACAACTCACTCTCTGTTGCCACAGCCAAAAAAACCACCTTCATTCAGCCCTTTTGAGCAATCACACCCAGAATATATAAATCATACACCTTGCTGAGCATCTCCTCAATAGGATGAAGGAGGAAATGAAGAGGGCTGAAGAAAACACAGAGCATTGGGAACCCAAGGTAGTTTGCCACCAAGAATGGCTAAATATTACCCAAGTGCTGATATGTGGAGGTTGAAGACAACACGATGTAAGCAGACAAGGAAGTAAGGAAACTCCCTGCATGTGCGAATGGCTTATGCCACTTGCATTGCTGAATGTAGCATGAAAATTTGTATACAAAAGAAGCAATTTGCTCAGCTCACTGGTTACCCACGTGGTCATTTGTACTTTAAACCTTGCTGTAGCAATCACTCAAAATGAATACAGTAAGAAATGCATCTATGCAGACTAACAAAAGTCAGTGGAATCCCTTCACTCAACTCTTAAGGAAATTTCATAATTTCAGGTATAAATAACTTTCCTTGTAATAGAAAACAAGCACTTTTCACTAACGAGTTTTATGGTGCAAACAAGCCCCAGCAGAGAGAAAGCCAAAGGAAACAAACCAGGGGATGAATACATCCACTTGACAAAAACATGCAGTCAGCTTTTGTAACTCAGCAAACGTCGTCTGGTCCCCACTTCAAATGTTTTCATAGCATGAAGTGAATTTTAAATCAGATCAGAGCATGAAGTTGCTTCTGCCATTTCATTTCTACCTGCAGCTCACCCCTTCCCCTAGCTCAGTCCCTCACACTGAAAACAGCCAACAGGAAAAACACAGTGACTTTACCTTTCCACTTCACTTGCTGCCTGGAGATCAGAGCTTGGCTGGCCACTGAAAGTGCTCTGATGATCAGCTACTGTTGCGTGCGTTCCTTCATTGTTTTTTGTTCCTCTCTCTCACTAAAGGTCACCCCTTGAAGAGGCCATCTCCAAACACCACCCATTTCCCACCTTCCCCTGGTGACGATACAGAACTACAGAATCATCATTTTCTTCCTCTGAAACCTCCATTACCTCTTCCCATTGCACAAACCACTGTAGAACAGTGAGAACATTGAGGCCATTGTGCATACCTTGCATCTTCTAAAGATTTTTTGGGAAAACCTCAGCCTAACCAAACTCCGTGCTTAGAACACTCAGCTCCATCTTACTAACTAATAATTTAGTGCCAAATACTCACAAGGAATTATAACTCTGCTGACTGGCAAATAATTTGCAAAGGCAGATTAGTTTAGCTGCAAAAAATAAATATCCACCTGCACACACTAGCACTAATCAGGGCGTGAAATTAAACTTTTTATTCAGTGGGAAATAACTGCTGCAAGGCGGCGATTTAGGCTAGGAAGCAAATATTAAGGTCAGCCTATTCTCTCTGCTGTTTATAGTACTTATAATAGTACAGAGAGCACGGTGCAACGAATTCTGCTTTTTAGGTCTACGAAACTAAATACTTCGGCAACGTGATAGCAAATTTGCCATTTGCTTTTCTAATTGCACACATTTAATGAAGCAAAGTGGCTGAAATGAAACATTACCAGGGAAGCAAGGGTGAAGTTCCTGAAGCACCAAGGGTTGCACCTAGAGCAGAAAAATCTTCAGCTCCAGGATTTTGGGACAGAATGAAAGAAATTAACATCTTACGAACACCAGTTCCTACGAATCCTCCAGCTGAGAGAATGTTACTTCAGTTCTACCGGAGAAAATGACCAAGCATACATTTAAAAATCAAGGAGGCTTTGCAACCCCACATTTAGGAAGTAACTGCTGTCCCAGCTGTTCTACAAAAGTACTCTTGTTGCTGTCATGCTACTCTTCCTTCGGATACCCATGATTCTATGACAAAGTTACAACATAAATATGCCATTAGGAAGATGGTAAGGGTCTTAAAGCAGAGTTTTAAACAATAACTAACAAGTCCCAGCTCTTCAAAATCTGAGTGCTGCTGATGCCATAAACCATACAAGTTCTCTGCAAATGGAACCTCTTAGACAAAAACAAATAGGTCTACCTGTTCTGCACGTGTGTGAATATACATATAGAGAGAGAAGGAAAAGAACAAGCCAGAGATTCCAAGGTTTGGTACCTTTCAGCCTCCAGCTGCACTGACCACATGACCTACCAGTTATGCCAGAAGTACCTACAAGGATGTAATACCAAAATAAAGGAACTTCAGATAAAAAAAACCAGAACAAATTCACCTAAAGACACTGGTTTTTGCTCTTCTATGAAATAAGAAGGCAATCAAGACCTTCTAGAATCGCACTGCCCAGAAAGAAAACACTAATGGGGGCGAAGTGGAAAAAGAAATTCATGAAAAACACTGCTATCAGCATCCTCCTATTCACAAGCCAGGAAATTAAATGAAGTTCTGCAAATCGATTCATCCAGAGAAACTGAGAAAGTGAAACTGCATTAAATACCGAGTTATTGCTTGAGAAACCATCCCAGATAGGATCCCACACTGGTCAGGTGCAGCTCCAAGCACTCCTAATTAAACACAACTGGAGTTGTCACGAGTCCATTCGTGCAAACAGATGTTACTTCACAGAGCCTTGATATTTTCCTTAAATACCTTTCAAAATGAGGAACAAAAAATATGAACTCTTATAAAAAGGGCTTTATTGTATTTTTATAGCATATTACATACCTTGTAACAATCATTCCGTTAAGTGTGAATGTCAGTTTTATTTTCTGTCCCTTTTTTCCTGGCTATTTACAAGCTTTGTAAGAATCGTTCCTTAATTAAGTCTAAACATAGTTTTATATAAATGGATTCCTGGAATTAAAAACGTTCAGACTTAAGAAATGATTGTTACAGAGACTGTAACAGGCCGTAAAAAAGAATGCCACTTTAAACAAAGATTTCTCATTTTAATTAAAAAGATAATCATCAGAACATTCGTACACTTAACAGAACCATTTGAAGCTACTTTGAAAAAATATCTACTATTCTATGCAGGCATATGTAGTTTACTTTATATGACATTTAATCAAAGTCTCAGTTGAGCCTATTGCACTCATGCTTTAAACACTGTATCTACAGTTGTAAACACTTCATTCAACTATGGAAGTTACTTATCGAGCACCTCATTCCAAGTACTTCTGTAAATGGTTATGACAACAGAAATCCCGTATTCATGAAAGAATAAAACCAGAGCTCTTCTATAAGGCATGTTTTTGTTGATGCTGGTGTTTTTGGGTTTTTTTTAAGCTAATGGGCATAGCTGTCTTTCCTTTTAGCACACGCATCACTCTCTTAGAACCGCACTCTTCATAAAGCGCAGTGTGTATCTCAAGGGTTTTAGAAACATGAAAAGGCACTGAGATAAACTAAGGTTCCACTCCAGTGAAACCCTTGGTGTAGCTGCAGAACACTGGGCTACATAATTTACACCATCATCTTTTAAATCTATCAACTAGCTTTCACTCAAAAGAAGCTCTGAAAGATGGCGTGTAGAATGTGTGATAGAAAACACTCCTTCACCAGCAGATACGGCCCTCCCTGATGAGCAGCTGCTCAGTATTGCATAATGCTCATCCGCTGCAGCTGAATATTGGGAATAAATTAGGCCTGCTTGAAACTCAAAGGTAAACCGAGTAGGTGAATGAAGTGAAATACGTTACTGAAAGCTGAAAGTATCAGATGAGATGTATTGCAGCTGAACACACACCTGGAAAACTGGTGGCAGATATTACCTAAATGCAACACTGATTCATTGGTGAGTAATCGATCCAATAGCAGCCACTGAGAACAATGAGACTTTAGTCCCATTGAAAAGCTACACATACAGGAGCATACAACACCTTGTCTTTCAAGGTAATGAATGTAGACACATTAAAAAATAAATAGTTCCTTTTAAGGCAAGATAGTTTCACTTATAAGGGTAGCACTGGATGAAGTTTCCACGTGACATTTTTCTCTGAGTGTCAGACATTAGATCAGCAGGTCTGCCTTGCCTGATACCTTGTGACTCAGGAGCACTGCTCAAAGTCACTGCCAAAAATGAGGTACTGACGTGAAGTGGAAAAAGTATTATTTTCTAGAGAAGCCCAAAAATAACACCACCTACAGGGCTGGGTTTCATTTTGTGTTGAAAAGCAGCACAAAATTCATGGCAGAAATAGAACCACCAGAAGCTGGAGAGATAATAGGTCTCACACCTACGGAAGATGTTTGAATATTCACCTATGGTGAGATACCTCAGCACTGGGAAAGTCTCAGGGAAAAGTCACTAATTAACTGCAAAGCCCACCTCAACCCAAAGCACAGCCCATCTGGGAAGGGAGCAGCACAAAGTGCATCACACACTCGGATGAACAGGGTAATATGCTGCGAATGATTCAGCATTAGCTGAGGATCTGCTACCTCCATGCAGATAATTGTAGCAATGCCATTACTGCAGTACCTAAGCACTTTCTGAGTGCTGAAAGACTGAAACAACAGGAGACCTTCTAGCAGCACCGAGCTGATATTTACAACTGGATCTCATTCATTGGACCAACCTACCTGCATACACCTCCACCACCAGCAAAGAGAAAACAGGGAAAGACCTCATCAAGTCTGACAGAAACTCTTTGTCAACGTAATTAAAATGAGAGATGGACTACACAGATGCATGCTGAAGCAAAAGCCTGAGATGTGGTATAACCAAAAGCTTTTATCACTCTCAACCTGTACAAATATATATACACACCTAAAAAGTTCAAGGGGATCAGAGGGAAGCTCCCTCTTTCATTGGAATTTTGCATGCACTTTGCTTTGCACTTTCCTAAAGAGGCACTTAATAAAACATTAAGGAACTTGGTTTAGCTTTTAGCTCTCAGCAAAGCCTGATCCTTGATAATTCTTCCCTTTATCTGGAGCCCTTACCAGATGCAGCTCCCATAAGAGCAGCTCTCTTTCATGCTTAGGTCTCTCCCCAGCATCAGGGAGCTTTATTGTTCGGATGGCACGCTGCCAGCTGTGAGATGGGCAGGGATTCCCTCAGGTCCCAGGCCCAACCTTGGGGAAGATTTAAAATGCCTGGAACTAAGCTATTGGCTGGGAACCCTAGAACAGAATAACAAAAGCAGTGCATGAGATGTCAGGGCAGCACGCAGAAACATTTGAGGATATAAAAGTCGCTCCACAGACTCAGGCTGCCATCACCAAACTTGGCCCAACATGAGCGCAGCAGGCTCAGGGACACTCCTTTAGCCACCTGCACACTCGACACAGTGGTTTATTATTACCAATTGCTACCTTTCCTGTTTAGGTATCCACAGCATTTTCCCACTTCACTGAGCTGAGACCCTATAAAACTGACAGACTTCAGGACTAGCAGCAAAAAGGTCAATGAACCACAAGAGAAACAGGTTCTGCAGGCTTAAAAAAGCAGAAGTCAAACAAATGTTGCGAAGCTCAATTAAAAAGTAACATTTGCAACTAGCACTTCCTCAATTTCACTTTGGGCATACATTCTGAAGGTTTAATAGAATTGCTTCCTCCCGATGAGCTCAGATTTCGGTCCGTAGGACTGGAAATACCAACCCAAAACAAACTTTCAGCAGGTGCTGCCAGGCATTTAGATGATATCCATAGGGAAAGGACAGTTTCAGGCACCCAAAATATACATTCCATTCAGATGGTACCAGTGCGTTTCCATTTCTAAACTGTATGTTTCTAGCCTAAAAGGTTTAGAAATATCAACAACTGAGGGGAAAAAAAGAATTAAACTACGATTTAAGTGTCTGAGGCCTCAAATCTAGGTACAATTGCAGAGCACCTCGGATGCAAGCACCCTGAGAGCTGCCTGCCATGCCAAAGGGCAGCCCACAAGCCCAGGCCACGCGCATCCACCATCACTGCTACGCAGCAGAAGGTGAGAGACCGAAGTGTCAGTGTGCGCAGCTCTGAGGGCAGGGTAGAAAGGAACACGGAACAAAGCTGCAGGGGGACGGGGCGCAGTGCAGCACAGCCTAAAGTACACGAAGGAAGGGAAAAACCCGAGAATCCCACGCGTACCCTCCCACCACGCAGCCCCCTGCCCCGCGCGGCCTTCCCTCCCCTCTCCTCTTCTCACAGCACGGGAACCCCCTCCCCCTGCGGCCCAGGGCCCCCCGACCCGGCACTGCCCCTCGCCCCCACCCTGCTACGCTCTCCCCCTTCCCAGCCCCCCACGCAGGTGCCTCCTCCGCTCCCCGCGGCCCCTCACCATGAACTTCAGGGCCTTCTCCTGCAGCACGGCTTCGGCCGGGTCCATAGCCATGCGCGGGGCCGCGGCCGCCCCTCCTCGCAGTGCCAGGCCGCAGCGAGCGCCGACAGGAACCTGCACTGCCCCGCGTTCCCCCCCCCTCCGCCTCACCCCCGCTGCCCGCAGAGCGCATGCGCCGCCCGCGGGCCCACGGGAAATTGAGTCCCCCGCCGCGCCTCCGGCAAGGGCCTGAGGGTGAGAGAGAACTACAAATCCCAGAGGGCAGTGCGACGAGGGGTATGCCGGGAGCCGGGCGGCGCACGCGCCGTCAGCGGGCGAGAGGGCTGATGGGAATTGTAGTACAGAGGGGGCTGTGACTGCGTAACTTGAGGGCAGGGGCTGAGAGAAGGCCGCTGTTTGCGAGCGGGGAGAGCCCCTTTTCTGGGGATGTTTGGGCCATTTTCTGCCCTAGGCCGCCCTAGGTGGGGCGAGGTGAAAGGCTGGCTCCCTGCACTGTTTCTAATAAGCATCACACGTGTGGCTAATGAGAGGAGTTACTGAGTGCACATTTCCGACACTGGGCTCCTGGCCCAGCTGGCGGCCTGCTCCACTCTGTGCCCACGCAGCAGGGATTTCTGAGTCACCTGCTCATTTTAATGCAGCCCAAACACCACCTACCATTCATCCTGTGCACTGGCACATCTCTACGTGCATAGAACCAGTACCAAAACCATTTGGAGACTTGTGTACGGTCAGTCAGTGGTGGATGTTGTTGCCTCTCAGCAGCACAGCACAAAATGGGGAGAATGGCAGCACTGGAGGGGATCATGCAGACTGGCTGTGCTCAAATCTCTCCACAAAGACACCTCCCACACCGCCAGCCTCCCAGGGTGCATCCGTTTCCCTTGGCATAACGATACTAAATCAATTTTCCCTCAAAATTAGACCAAATTCTCCATGCTGCATCAAGCAGCAAACAAACAGAAAGCACTGTCCAACGGCCCTTTGGTAACAGCAGCACATAGAGGAGGGTGCTTGTTGCAGCCCAGCATGTCCCTCCTCTGTAATTCCCTCTACGCACACCAAACCAGAGCAGCCCACTCGTTGGCAGCCACCACCACTAATCCTCTCCGGTTTGTTAATTTTGTCTAATCTCTTCCCAATTTTCCTGCATTTCTAACAGCCTGTCCAAAAGCTGAAGCCACTTTACATGGAGCAGCAGGGAGGAATTTCTTCCTCTACCTTTCCCTATAGCAACATAACACTGAATTCCTATATAATTTGTGATCCCTATTCTTCTCCTTGCTGCTTTTCTATACATGACCCTGCACCTTAAGCAGTTCACCCTGAATTTTTTCCAGTTTAGATGCAAAGGTGGCAGCAACAAACATCAGCTCCTTCTTGCCGTCATTAGCTGAAACCCATTCCTTCTGTTCCCATGTTTGAGCGATAAAGTGAAGCTCCGAGCTGCAGGTACACTGCCAGCATCTCCTGAACACCAGCCCTGCCCTCCATTTTCTCTGAACACCTCATCTCCAGGTTTCTAAACAAGATAATCAGAGAGAACATGATGCAGAGAAAATGCCCATTTCTGCATTCCTTGCAGGGACACCTGAGCTGGGTGGTGCCAGGCTGTGATGATGGAGGAGCTGTGTTCCCAGATGAGCAGCATGGGAAATGGACGTAGAATAACCTTATGTCCTCTGAATCCCAAGGATAGAAATCTTCCAGAGAAAGCTTTCAGGTCACCAGGACACGAGCTGTTATTCTTGGCCTGTCCCAGCCACTCTCTTGGTCATTGTACTCAGCACTGAAATGCCTGAAATGCTTGGATGTAATAGGCCTGGGCATTTTCCAGAATGCTGACAGTGCTGAAAACGCTTACCACAATTATGTAAATAACAGTAATTATAATGAGGGAGTTCTATAATTGCAAAAGGACAGCTCCTGTAACAGTATTGCAGGCAACTGAGGGCTGCAAGTGCTGGGAGCACAGCTCTCCTGCTCCCTCCTATAGGCATCCTGCATGGGTGGGATAAGAGAGGATCCCCTCGGCAGCAGCTTGGTGGCTTAGGGCTTTGATTACATGTTCTGTCAATAACGTTTGATGCTGGCCTAGTTGCAAGAAAACTAGGAAGTGTAATTTGGTCTTTAACTTAAAGGTAAGTTCTCAGGATCGTAAAAAGCAAAGGCTCATGGTGGAGCCAAAACTGTGATGGCTGTTCAGGAACTGGAGTTATCCTTTGTATAAACTGGACTGAACCTTGGTAGAAGGCAGAGACCAGCTCAGTTCTCCTCAGCAGGACACTGGGGACCCACAGTTCAGGACAGGACAGAGGGACAGGACAGATCTGTGCACACCCACAGACAGCCCACAGAGACAGAACACCAAGGAACAGGTTTTACAACCAGTTAAATAACAGTTTGTTTGGATTGGAAGAACCCAGAGCTGGACATATGCGGTCAGTGCTGCCTCTACCACAGCAGATCTGCTCTGACAGCTCCTCTTAATCTCTCTTGAAACAACAGCCATACATTCCCTTCCTGCACTCCCCATCCTTTCTGCAGAGCGTGTTGCACAAAGCCAGCCACACACCGCACAGGGAGCTCCCAGTCCTTCCAGATGAAGGATGCTACCTAACGGTAAAGATATTACTGTGATTATTTTTGCACTAGCATATTGCTCTGTGCATTCTGGGCTCTGCAGACCACATCCACGCCTGGTGTAACGCCATGTTAATTTGCTGTGGCA
This sequence comes from Numida meleagris, assembly GCF_002078875.1. Taxonomy (NCBI): domain Eukaryota; kingdom Metazoa; phylum Chordata; class Aves; order Galliformes; family Numididae; genus Numida; species Numida meleagris. The sequence goes on along the minus strand of NC_034413.1, from coordinate 12,757,060 downwards.
ATCATTAATTGGGTAAGGAACAGCTGGTGCTTTGCTTTAAGTGAAGCTGATTGGGTCAGTAAGTAACTGTTTGGGTAAAGGATGTACAGCAGGTACAGCCCTGCCTCTGTCTATGCTCCAGAGAGGTTTCACTTCTTGTTCCTGTGACCCTTGGAGGAAGCAGTAAGATTTGGCCATGAAACATTAGGGAACTTTAATCAGTGCAGTTCCTCTGGGCATTTTTGCCTGAATTTTAATATTTTGAATAATAAAGGATGATTTTAAATTAAATTTGTGGGCTCACCATCTGTGTGTGCTTGGCCTTGTTTTCCTCTGCTTTGGCAGTCCCTTGACTTTGTTCTTTCCAAGTAACAGCAAAAAGGAAGGGAAGAGAAAAGAGGGGAGGGCACCAGAGCTCTTGTTGTTCCCTTTGTCCAGCAGCAACCGGTGCTGCACAGCACCTGATAGGGTAAAAGCTGCTGAGAGCGGGCAGGGATACCCCACACCTAGAAAGCAGCACAGCTGAGTGTCCCCGTAGTCCTGGTCAGCTTCTCCATCACATCCCACCCATGATAGCTGCACGCTTTGAGCAGGGACTTTTTGGGCAGTGCCTGAGAGACGTAGGGGCAGAATGCCTCTCTGTAGCCTGGGTCTAAGGGACACAGGCAGTCATTTGTGCAAGAGGAAGAGAAGAGAGCATGCAAGTACCAGGATCATGCAGCATGATTTAGGTAGACTATATGGCTGGAACAAGGTAGTACCCATCATTCACATCCTCTCTCCTGTCTCTGCCCAGTCACATGCTTCTCATCCTCTGCCAGCTCTGATGCTTATTTGCTAGCACAGTGAACAGTTTTGTTTGCTATAGTGGCAGAAGAACTATAATCAGGACACACCAATGAAGCAGTTCTTGGTTGCTGAGTCAAAGTGGCTCTCCTTGCTACTAGACAAGTAGCAGAGCTGCTGGGAGGGTAAGTGGGAACTGTTCTTCAGGGCAGGGGAGGATAAGCCCAGTCCTTGCCAACAATGGGCAGCTGCTAATTACACAGGAGCCAGGTGAAAAATTCACATCTTCGCAGTACCAGGGTCTCCTCACCTCCACTCTAGGGTGCCAGTCTTGAGCCCTGAGAATGGATCTGGAAGGCTCCTGTGCCCCCAGGGGTGCATCCTCCAGTGCCTGAAGCATCTTCCAGCAGTCTGTCCTTGGGACAGCAGCGACGATGAGGTCACCTGGTCCTTGGCAAAGGTGAGAGCATCACCGTGGGCTCAGCATCACTGCCTGGATGGTGGGGAAAGGGGGAAAAATATTTATTCTTACGGGGATAAAAAAAACAAACCCAAACCACCAAACCTGACCCAACAGAACAAAACCAACCCCAACAAGTACCTTGCAGCCAGAAAAGCCTTTTAAAGCCTCATGAATATTTAGCTTGTCCTCATGTAAAATATATGACTTTGTGTAAGGATCAGGCAAAGGAGGTGCATGATTTTTTTCTGATTTATGGCCCCAGCAACGGATTATTCATAGCAGAGCAGCTGTGTGGAAAGATTCATCCACTGCAAAATGTGATTGTACATCAGGCAGTGTGAGGGAACAGAGCTATGACTAATGGCTACTTTACATATAAATGAGAAGGTTGGCGCTAGGAACTGTAAAAAGAAAAAAATACAATCGCTCAGCTGACGGACCCAGCCTCTTACTGCAAGCGCTGCACAGGGGCCTGGAGAAGACAGAAGAAGGCTGCCTGGAGGCACTGCCTCCCCTCATATCCTCCACCAGGCCATAAATAAGGCAACAGCAGTCGAGGCATCCGAAGGCCAAATTTGTTTCTGGTGTCAACATGCGGGCTGCAGGGGAAAGCAGGAGCAGGGATTTGCACCCTGGTTGGGCTGGGGCAGACCCAATGGTGCCCTAAGTCTGGGGGCAATGCTATGGGGTGCCCAGCACAGCCCCATGCCCCCTCCCATCAGCAGCCCCTCCAGCCACATTGTCTAGACGTTGCAGATGTGGACAGATGTTGGGGCTGTAATTTATAACAATGGCCTCCAGAAGGCAATTCCAATTTGTTTCGCTAAAGCTTTAAGTTACAGGCAGCAAGATCTCCTGTAAATACTCTTGACTTACTGAGTAAGTACATAAGAGTTTGCCTGACAAATGCCCACAGTCATTGCCTTCCTCATGCCTCATAGTGCTTGTGGACTGCATTACAATCCGCAGGTCCAAAAGCCATTGCCCTCTGATGAGGGGCTCAGCAGGTCCCAGATGACCCAATTTACTGACTGACAAGGTTTGGGGGTAGTTTCTCTACCACCATTCACCTGCTTAAGTGAGAGGGGATACAACGATTACATAGACCCAGCTTCCAGCTCTTACATGATGTCTTTGTCATGGGGAACAACCTTGCCATTCACCACCTGAAGGACCAGTTGAAAAAGCAAACTTTGAGCTCTTTAAGAGATTCCCAAGAGGGAAACCTCTCCTAAGGCAACACAACTCTCATAGGAGAGAGTTCCCCGATAGGAAATCCTTCTGTAACCAATGGAGAGCATAGAGCTCAGCCTTTCCCTTTCCCAGGCTCCCACTAACCCTTTTCAAAGCAGCCCACAGTAGACACTATGAGGCATTGTCCCTCCATTGGACACCATCAGATATCCCAAATAATCTTCTCATGCTGTGCTAACCTTCCTGTAAAAGATAACCAGCTTGATGAACTGTAGCAAAGGACATAGTGACAGTAGTGACACTGCACCCATGGGAGGAGAAGGGAGCACAAAGGAGGGATGCAGCCTCTGAGATTTGGGTTGGATTGGAAACATACTCTCTCTGGATTTGCAGCTACAGTTCTGCAGTCTTGTGCTGGGAGAGCCTGGAAAGACAAACCCACCGGTCCTCAAGGGGTGAGAGCAGAGACACAACTGTGCTTCACACAATTCCCATCGCTTTTGGTCCAGAGTAATTAAAGCAATGGGAAAAGGCAGTTTTCATGGTTTTGGCCAAATTAAAAAGTCATCCTTTCCCCAGCCCCCAAAAGTTTAATTTCAGATTTAATGAAACATTTAATTTGAAGTAATACATCTTAATTCGAGGGGAAGCAATGTTTTGAATTAAAGTAAGTAAAGTAATGAATTATTTATTGCTCTTTAATTTGGATTTTTTTGTTTTTTTTTTGGCTGAATTCAAGGTGAAACAAATGTCACGGTGAGCTCCCATTTACCACTGTGAGCAAACAGTATTTAAGTTTTCCAGTTCACGTGGGACAGCAGGGTGCACAGGGAGGGGATTCATATTGTAGAATCATTAGAGTTGCAAGGGACCCTAAAGGCCATCTGGTCCAACCCTCCTGCAATGAACAGGGACACCTACAGCTCCATCAGGTGCTCAGAGCACTGTCCAGCCTGACCTTGAGGTGTCTCCAGGGATCACCTCTCTGGGGGATGTTTTGGCCCTTGGTTGATTGTGTAGCCACAAAGGACACCAGCTAGGTTGTTATTAAAAGGGAATGGGTCAGCACTGGAGGGAAAGGACTCCAGTTCCACTTGCACATGTCTGTGCACAAATCCAGCTTCCAGAGTAAAGCAGCCCCAAGTGCCCCCTTATCCCCACCATTTCAGAGGCATATCGCACCCAGAAATTCCAGAATCCAGGTGGGATCCCACCTGCAGATGGAGGTGGAAGTGCACAGGGGACCTCCCAAGGAAGCAAACCAGCAGAGAAGGGGATGATGGAGCCATGAGATGCTCCCCAGGCTGCATCCAGCCCTGCAGATCCATACAGTCCCCAGAGAGCATAGCTGTTTTGGGGGGCTGGACTGGACTCCTTCCTCTGCTTGCTCAAGCACTTCCAATTAAACCCAGTGGAATTCAATCTATTCCTCTTAATAAACTTCCCTGTTTCCCTGCCAACTCCCCTCCGGACACCAAGACGCTATTACTCCAAACACAACAGGAAAGGGCTATTTTTTTCTGCAAACTTTCTGACTGAAGAGACAGCACGATTCCCCCCTAGCAGGATCTGAGCTATTAGGATCCATGAAAATTAACTGCAAGTAAACATTTGGGGAGGGGAGCAGGGGGGCTGCTGAGCTGCAGCAGAAGGGATGCTCATACATCCGCTTCCCAAGATGGACAAATATGGGGGACCCAGCATGGGGACGGGGACCTCCAAGCACATGCAACTCTGAGGATACTGTCCCCCCCCCATCTCCCATCCCAGTACATCCAAGATATGTGGTTGGGGAGAGGGAAAACCCAGCAGACCCTTCCCCATCCCCGCTCCGCACACACGCAGCCCCATCCATCCCCATGTGCCTGTCTCCACCGCTCAGCCCCAGAAGATTGATGCAGCCATCGCCCCGCTCCCAAAGCCCTGGTCGCAGCTTTGCAAGGCAGGAGCCTCCTTTTCTGCTCTCCTCTCCCTGACAGATGCCTCAGAGCCCGGGGCCGCAGTTAAGGTGACAAGATTCAGCAATTCTTTATGAACATTTCATTCCCGCTCGCTACACGACGTAAATTAGATGGTGTGTTACATTCGGGCAAGAAGCACGATATGTCACCACGGCGCCGGCCCATTGGATGGAGAGGCTAATCCTGCCGTGAATTTCATTACTGCTTTTATGCCATCGGAATTAGCTCAGTGACAGCGAGCCTGATTGTCTTTCACTAGGGGTTTGCCAGGGTGAGGGAAGGCATCCTTCCTCCCTGATGGGAGCACCGTGGAGTGACCCCCTCTCCATGTCCAGGGCTCAGAAACTCCAGTATTCCTCCTACTGGCACTGAGATAAACGCTGATTGGCTGAACTCATCCTCTGACGCCCTTTACCCACCCCTACATCTCCCCTGCTACGGAACTACTCCTATAGCTGTGCCCCATCCCCAGAAACACTCAAGGTCAGGCTAGACTGAGCTCTGAGCACGCTGATCAAGCTGTGGGTGTCCCTGTTCATTGCAGGGGAGGTGGGCTGGATGACCAGAGAGATGGACTAGATGAGTTGGAAGGAACTGATTCTGATTCTAGCTAGGGAACAAAGCCAGGAGCACGCAAATCCCCAGGCAGCCAGATCTTACCTAAGGTGACATTGCCAGGAGGCCACAGGTACCAGAAGAGATGCTCCAGACAAGCAGCAGAGATAGCTGGCAATGCCTGAAGAGTATGAGTAGAACTCCATGGGCTGGATGCGTGCACATGCTGTGCGCATGGCAAGGACTGCTTTGCAGTGCTCTTGACAAAACCAGGAGTCTTGGAAACACGCTATCGGTTGTCTCCTGGTGTCATCTCCAGACCCAGACAATGGAGTAACATGAGCCTGCCCACAAGGTTTCCCAGACACCATGGCATGGATTCTCCAAGCCCAACTGCCGGAAAACTCTCCTTCCCCCAGGCTGTGTGCTGTGGCTGGAACAGCCCCAGCTCATTCATCTTCATTTATCTCCTCTCCACCCCCCCGCCAAGGTTTTGCATCCCATCAAGTTCCTTTTTCTACCTCTGTCCCAAATTCATGTGCCACCAACCCTTTAACCAGCAAATACTCACCTGCAAACCCAAGCAGCCCATGACCTATGAAAGCACTCACCTTTTTTCTCCCAGTGCCTCCCAGTTCTGATCCATTTACAGGGGGCATCTGTGCAATGCCCTCCGAGGGTCGAGATGTTGAAGCGCACAACACTTGGAGGTTGCAGTCAACACTAGTGGTGAGCTGCCTGGTTGATCTGATCCAGATTCTGATGATCTGATTATGATTCTGCATGTGAGTACAGGTTCAAGAACAAAACCACAGGTGACAAAGACCTACTGATCACCACTGTATATGATCATCACTGCAAGCCAAAGCCCTGCATGTGTCCTCAACATCCTGCATTTCTCCAGCCTCAATATGCCCTGCAAAATACACAGGAGAATTTAAAGCCAAAGTATCAGCAGAGAAAAATAAAGCTCTCAGTGTTTCTGAGATGAAAACAGGTGAACAGCTCCTGAAATGCTCTGTCCCACCAGCACAGACCCCATGGCACCTTTGGGTGACAATGCTCAAAGTGCTGGTGCGGGCTCTTCCCTTTATAGAGCATCGCCAAGGGACTAAAGAAGCCCTGTTGTGCTAAGTGCTGCACAAAGCATGGGGAAAAAGTCTCCTAACCTCACAAGCAAGAAAGCTCTCGTCTACAGCTGAGAAAGGACCACTTCCTACCTCCTGGGAATAACTTGCCAAAGGGCGAGCTAGATTGGGAACCCATCCTTAAGAGTACCTCCGACAGCAGTAATGGCCCAACTATAGGATGCCCCAGCAGGAAACCTGGAGAGAGCTGAAAATATTGAGATCTGACAGTACTGAGATCTGGAACTCACTCTGGCTGTGTTCCCAGCCCCTCCTGCAGCTCTCAGGACCATGAGGATGTAGAGCCTTAATGCACATCTATTAGTCCGAGCACTCTCCCCTTAGGTAAGCACTTTGGGAAGCTTGCCTAGACCTTCGCAGCAATACTCCATTAGCCCTTCACTCTAAATCTAATTAGGGGGAGGAGGAGTGGGAAGGGATGGGAAAGAGGGGGAGGAAGTGAACAAACTGATTTGGGATGATGAACTACAACAGAGATGCTTCAGAGAAAGGTAAAAGAAGAGAAGTGGTCAGACTCAGATAGTTGCAGGATGAGAGCCTGAACGGGACACGGGAGCAAGGTGTGGGAGAAAAGGGGTCCAGGGTCAGAGCCCACCCCCCAGCCACCCCACAAACCTCTCCTCGCTCGCTGTCCCAGCACCAAGCTCCACCACGCAGGTTCCCCGGAGCCATCTCGCCCCGATTTGCCCCCAGACACAGGAAGCCTCGAACACATCATCCATCGCGCAGCCCAACGCAGCCGAGACGAGGCCAGGAGCTGTGCAGAGCAAAAATAAAAAAGTCACCAGGACTCCCCATATCATATATATATCAGCCAGCAACGGCTCCACTGGGAACAAAGGTATTCAAGCATTGGAAAGAGAGTGCTTAGCAGTAAAATAGGTCCTGGAAGCCCTCGGGCACTATTTACTGGGAAATGAATCTACCTTGGTGACTGATTGCAGCCTTTTAACCTGGATAAATCAGATGACAGATAGGAGCGTCTCCCAGGTAGCCCTGCCGGCAGGTACCTCCAACACAGCCCCATCCATTTCAAATACCTCTGTCACCCATCAGGGGACACGTCCCCTGCTGTGCAAGGAGAGAGGGATCAGCAGGCAGAGTGCTGCCAGCTTTTGCAGCACCTCTGCTCTCTATTTACAATGGGAAAGGCAAGGGGACCATCTCTAGCTCCCGTGCAAGAAGAGCCCAGGGCAACTGCAAGCACACTGCAGCAAATGAAGCCAGCAGCTCTGCTCCTGCAGGCGCAGCAAAGCACAGAAGAAGGCTGAGCTGCAGGGAAAGGGAAGCCCTAACCTCCCCTCTCCACCCCCAGCACTTGAAGCTCTTCAGCCTGCAAAAGCTCCATCCATCTATCCACAAACACCCCCTGGAGCAGGGAGCCCAGGCAGCTGCCTCCCCCTTTCCTACTTTATAGGTTTTAGGGAGAAAGCAAGAGGCAGGAACAGGTGTTCTCTCATCCTATAACCCAATCCTCTGCTCTGCCTGTTCTCCCCAGCGCAGCTCCTACCCAGGGCCAGCTGCTGATGTTCAGGAGAATTAATTACCCACCCTGAGATAACAACCTTCACCAAGAGAGTTAAAGGAGCAGTGCTCAGCTCCAGCAGTGAGTCTGGGACTGGACAATCTCAGTTCCCCAAAGCCCTCAGCATCCCCACATGAAAGACTTCTACCCAAAACTTTCGTGGCAGAGACCACGTAGGGGGAAATTGCGAGTACATCCAGTTTGGCTGGATCAGAACATTGTGTTCTGCAAAGTGTAAACCTGCTCCTGGCTTTCTGTTGGCTTAGAGGAAAATGAGAAGTCAAACCAATGTATACTGTTTTCATTCCCACATATGGGATCGCTCCCTTCCGTGCCATCCTCATGCAGCGTGGTACCAACCCTTGCACAATGGGCACAGGGCATTTGCTGGGACCTGCTCTGGGTATGTGATGCAGATGGGGCAAGAAGGCAGGTGCCAGCCAGGGTGCATGCACCCAGGATGCTACAAGAGGGATGAAGGAATGTGCATGGGGACGAGGGATCCACCCAGGGGCTGGGCTCCCAAATCCATCATGGATCGCACCATGAAGCCGTGCTCAGCCAGCATTAGTATGCAAAGACCGTGAGTCGAGAGAGGGGGAGAGAGAAGGAGAGAGGCAGGGAGGGGGAAGAGAGAGGAAAAGCCAGTTGTTTTATTCATGGCTGGTGATATTATAGACTGAGTGAAAATCACATTATCGTAATGGGAAAGTTAGAGTTGCTGTGATGATGCCCTGAAGCTTGTGTGCTGATTGGGGTGTGATTGCTATCTGTATTTATATGTAGAAAGCAAAGTTCACTGCCAGTTCAAGATGGTGGAGCCTGCTTCTTCATGCTACATAATTCTTCAGTAGGGAGAAGCTGGGAGCAGCGGCGTGGGAGATGTGGTAGCCAGGGGTGGGCGTGAGTCAGCCCCACAGCACTGCTTTTTGATGCTCCTGGGGGAAACCCAGCCTCCATCTCATTTTGGGGGGGGTGGTAGAGAGTGACACTGGAAGCAGAGCACCCTGTCTATGCTTGTGCATCGTGTCATCATCCGGCTCTCTCTCTCCTTGCCCAAATAGTTCAGGTGGAGAGGAGCAGCCTTGGACCCTCCACGCTTGGGCAGGGAGGTCGTAGAGCTGCAGGTAAGCCCCAGTGGCATAAATTCACCTTCAGAAAAGGATTATGCTCCAAGGGCTCCTAAAGCTCCGAGAACAAACCTCGTCCTCCACCAGGGCTGGCACTCACGCCTGGTTACTGCAGCACAAGGGGATTTCTGTTCACCAGTTTGGGTTTTTAGATCCAAAAGTGACACCCATTAAAAAGACAGACTATTAACTGTGCATCTGTCAGCACTAACACAGAGGTTATATCAGCATCCCTGCCACCTCCTCCCAAGGACACACCTTGCAGCATGCTCCCATGTCTGCAGTGTGTGCTGGCACCCACGGGGTGTAGTCACCTCCTATTTGTGGGTCCAATGGGGAGAATAACAAAGATTCCATTTCAATGAAGTCAGAGATCTTTTTATCAAACCACAGCAGAGAGAAATAAAAATGGCCAGTGTTGCAAAAGAAAAGTGAGGGTGGGTCATTGGAGAATTGGGAAGGAGTAGAGGAAAAGGGTGAATACTGTTGACTAATTCCCTGCTGAGTTTTGGTAGGGTTTATAGTGAGTCACCCTCTGTGCTCCACTCCCACTGGAGTGCCTTCTCCATGGCTGCTCAGCCCGTGCCTCCCGTCTTGCTGTTGCATTTCTCCTGTGTGGTGAGCTGCAGCAGGGCAGAGGGAGTTTGGGATGCTGCATGTACAGGGATGCTGTGTGCTCCAGGGATACTCTGTGCTCCAAGGATGCTGCATGCTCCAGGGATTCTCCATCTCTGAGGAAGCTGCATGCTCCAGGGATGCTTTGTGCTCCAAGAGCGCTGAGTGTCTGGGGATGCTGTGTGCTCCGCAGGGATGGCTCAGCCCCAAGGTCAGTGGCAAGGACAAGTTTTCCTTCCCAGGCTGGGCTCAGCCTTGGCACTTCAAAAGACACGTGGTGGCAGCGCCAGGTCCTGGGTGCCAACCCCCTGTGCCCTCAGCATGCCAGATGGATGCTCACACTCCCAAAGAGCAGCCGTTACCTCGCCCGCTACCCTCCCGCTGAGAGAGTCAAATGTGGCTCTGGGCTGTGCCATGCTGCAGAGCAGAGCCTGCTTCAGCCCCCACCTGTCCTCTCTGCCCGGCGGCACAGCATGGGCTGGGGTGGGAGGAGGGCAACCCGGGACCTTGTGCCACCTTTGTGCCATTCAGCTCTGCCGCGGCTGACAACTGAAGCTCCAAAAGCCTCATTTCCCAGTCCTGAGCTTAAGACGCTGCTCACCTCTATTGCTCCTGCAACCTCCAGGTGGACCAGGAGGTGAGAGCACCCCACAATGATCAAAGAGGGATGAAGGTCTGCATATCCACATATACACACACAAGAGATACTTCCCTCTTCCCAGAACACTGCCTCCCTCTCTTCCTTCCCTCATCCGTTTTTCACACTTTAACCAGAATCAGCAACTTCTGTCACCTGCTGCTACCTGGTGCATCCTTCCCCGCACCGGCTGAGCCCTTCGGAGCCCACAGATGTGTGATTAACCACGGCGAGCATTGCTGGCGAGGCACCGCGGCGCACTCCCCGTCTGGCTGATGAGCGTGCAGCTGGAGCAGAGCTCCCTGGGGTCCCCTGCTGCTCGCTGCAACGCACCGGGTCGGGGGGAGGAAGGTGTCGACATGGTGGGGAGGTATTTGAGCATTAAGCCATTTCTTTTCCCTACGAGGTTCCTGGAAGCGCAGCTTTTCCTGCCTGGAAAAGCATCTGGCTGAGCCTCCAGTGGCGTTGTATAGCCTATTGCCCAACATGAGCTGTGCCGCAGGGGAAAGGGAAAGCAAACGGAGAGGTGCACTGGGAGAATGCCGGCACAAATGGACCCTGTGCTCCGCAGCTGGATCACTCTGTGCAGCGCCCGGTGCCAACGATTACCGCGGGCAGGAAGGAGAGGACACGCGGATGAATGGGTGTTTAGGGGAGATCCACGGGCAGAGGGATGGATGAAGGGCAGCCCAGATGGGTGGTGGGTTAGGGCGAGGTTCCGGTGTACATTCCCAAATTCCTCATATTAATTTCCTTTCCCATCTGCTGCAGTGAAACCAAACACTCCCAACATGTCCTCATTCCGCAGTTCTCCCTCTTTCTGACAACTCATGGAAGCAGATCGGCTACCAAGACCCTCACGCTGATTTCTGCACCCAAAACAGAGATGAACGTATGAGCGCTTGAGGAAATGGAGGAGGTTGGAAGCCCCTATCTCATAGAATCATACAAGCACAGGATGGTTGGGTTGGAAGTGGCCTTATACATCATCCAGTTCTGCAGTGGGTTGGTTGCCCCTCACCAGATCAGGGCCCAGGGCCCCATCCAGCCTATCCTTGAGCACCTCCAGGGATGGGGCACCCACAGTGGGGGAGCTGGGTGGCATCTTGCACAAAACTTAAAGCAAACCAAGTTCTTCTGCAGAAACTTTTCACTTCTGTGTGAATCTTCTTGTTATTTATTCATGATTCTGCAAAGCCCTCGTGTACAATTTGGATCTCGGCTGTATTTTTTTGACAACCAGAGGTTTGTTCTGATTTTTGGAGGGCCTGACACAAAATCTGGCTTTGAGAGCTGGTTTGGGGAGGGAGAGAGGACAGGTTGCTCCCAGTTGCTCACTGTAGGAAAAAAAGAAGTGAAGCCGTTGGCAGTTGCATGCAACAAAGAGAGGCAGAAGGAAAATGTCAGTGCCATGTCACAGCTCCAGCGGGCATGGGACAGCTCTCAGACTGAGATGTGAAAGAGCTGTTTGGGATTATGCACCCTCTGCTTCATAAATTATGGTGAGTTGAGGGGGGCTGAGCATGGCCGGGCTGTCTTTGGAAGGAGGTCCCAGCCGGTTCCTGTTTCACCCAAAGTGGGTCACCTGTTCCCTCTCACTTTCAACCTTGGCTTCCTCTCGGGGCGCTGGGCACCTCTCCACAGCACCCTGCTCCTGCTCACAACCATCCTGATCTCACACCATTGCCTTTCTTTTCCTTCCTGGGAGCCCAGCAGAGCCAGGGGGATGGATGAAGCCCCCTCCTCACCCCACTGCACCGGGGGTCCGCTGGTGCTGAGGCTTTGCCAGCCGCATGTTGGCACGGTGAAGTCACACAGCTCATCCCCAGCCGTAAATCACACCCACGCATTCCCCTAGTGGCATCATGCTCAGGACATGTCCCCCCTTGAAAAAGTGCTGCAAAGCTGCACCCCACCCCCACCTCCTCTCCTCTGCAGCCCCCACCCCAGGACTGTCATATGGTTCCTTCATGTAATTGTTGAGCACAAAGAGGCATTAAACTGTAATCCACCTCCTTGGCACTCCTTCCCTCCTTCTTCTCCTCCATCCCCACACTCCTCATCCTCCTGGGCCCATAAATCTTCATTGTGGCTGTGACTTGGGTTCTCTTTCTCTCTATCACTCTCTTTCTGTCTCCCTCTGTCTCTTTTTTTTTTTTTACAAGGTTAATTAATCAAGTTTAGGCCTGGCCCCAGCTGTTGCCACTACCAGAGCCCCCTGCCAGCCCCCTCTCCCCACCCCCAACCCGGGGGCATGGCAATTTGGGATAAATCCACCCTTTTGCAAGGAGGACCTGTCGGCCCATCTGTGAGCAAGAGGTCCTATCTCCAGGTCTCCGTACCCAGGAAGGATGCAGAGGAAAATCCATCTTCCCTCCTAAGAAAACCATGCTGTGGGCACCATTGGCAGAGCTCCTTGGCGGTCCAAATGTGAGGTTGGACTCTGTAAACAGCCTTCTCTCCAATCCCAGGTCCCCTCCCCAGTCAGCTGCATCCTCACCTGGCACTGATCCCCGGTGTTTGCATCAGCTGATGGGGCTGGCACATCCCCATGCTATGTGTCAGCCTGTCTCTGGAGGTGACCTTGTGTCTGCCCCATCAAGGACACATGGGAACATGTGGGGAGGTGGCTTGAGGGTGCTCACTAACCCCAGAGCCCGTTGCCAGTGGTATTCAGTATCATAAAAAATGGAAAGATCCCTGCTTGCACAAACTGGGATGGCTGGAACTCTTTGTCTTGGAAGGACAGAGAGCAGGGGTGGGAAAAGTCAGCCCTGCCATGGCACAGTGTGTGCAGAGCTGGGCTGGAAGGGCTGAAAGGAAAGTGGAATGCGGGGAGAGCCCAGGGTATGGGGAGATCTCAGGATATGGAGAGTGAGAAGTGTGCCTGAGCTGAGCAGAGCCCCTGGTGCTGGGGAGCTGTGGGAAAGCTGCACAGCTCCTGAAGGGCACAGGCAAAGCAGGCAATGTTGGCTATACAAAACTTAGATGGCACAACCCCTACTGACACACGAGTGCTTCTCCAGCACGGCTTCACCCAGCTCCCAGCCATGCCCGCTGGCTCAGTCCCCCAGTGTTTCCACGAACGCTTGCCTCTTGTGCCCAGCTTTTTTTGCTCCCCAGCAGCAAGCCAGCCCGTCACGCTGGGGCTGACGTGGGCCAGCAATGTGCAGAGCCCGGCAGCTCGCCCTGTGCTCACCCCATGCTTGAGATGTGCTCCCCAGCACGCAGCCCAGTTCCTGGCCCAGGCTGTGTCCTGATGCTCCTCTATTTTGCCTCCCTTCTGTGCCGCCTGTCCCTCTAAATTATACCCAATCATCCCCCCAGGGTGGACTCCTGGTGCTAATACCCTGCAGATATTTGCAAGCTATCATCGTGTCTGCAGTGAGTCATCAATAGGCTAAGCCCTCGCACTTAGCTCCTTTAATCTTTCCTTGTAAATCTTTCCCTTTGCACCTCTGCTTGTTTTCATTGCTCTTCCTGAATGTCTTCCAATCAGGCCGGTGGCTTTCGGGTCATGGGCCTGAAAATGACCCTGGTGCCTCTACTTGGACCATGGGCAGAACAGCCTGGGGCTGAGTCTGTGCTCCCAAATTCTATTGGCACCTTTCCAAAGGCAGTCTCCCTTCTACCACTCATGGCTGCGCCCAACAGCACTGATTCCAACACCACCTGAACCAACAGGGAGCTGAAAACAAGATGATAAAATCCCTTTCTATTTATTCCCTTTGAAAAAATAGTCAGGCTGCTCTCCGTTAGGCTCACAAGGCAGGAGGTAGCGACTCATGCTGAAAGTGGATCAGGATTCTTTCCCCCACAGAAAGCCAAGACACTTCTGGGTATTTTGGGTTGGGAGCTGGAATGGAGCTGATGGGGCCCATCTGTTGCTTTTCCCTTTGCGGATCAGCTGTGTTTTCCCAAGCTGACCTTCATCTGCTATTTCAAACCCCAGGTCAGCGTTCCCATGGGCCCCGTCCAGCTCCCACTGGGAACCAAACCGGGTGCTAAATACTTTGGTATCGTTTCACTATGTGCTCCTGCCTTTACTACCACCTACAGGCTTCAGGAATGAAGCAGCTTCTTCCCAGATCATTAACAGGGAGCTTAATTAAGAGCTGTCATAACACCAGGCATCACTGCTGGAAAATGGTGGCCCACTTTGCAGCCGGGTGACAGGGTCACGCTGTTCTCATTTCCCTGATGAGAACACCCTTTCTCTATCACCGACTCAGCACTCCTATCCTACCCCTATCCCTCGCTGTTTCCAAAGCTAAGCCCACAAGGACCCCATTCCATGCCAATATTGAAGCACACACTCTGACTGTGAGCACATGAGCTCCACCACCGCTCCCAGAGGACTTCAAAGGGTCGGGCCCACGTGCTTAAAGCAGAACAGGTGTTAAATAAGCTGCTGGATCAGGTCATCAGTCATCCGCCAGGCAGGGGGCACTGGATCTATCTGGAGATAATAAACTACTTTGCTACATTTGCACAGGCCCTTGCAACAGCCAATAAATCAGGCAAAACAGCTGCTGCTGAACTATGCGGAGACTTCGCCCTTCGATGCAAGTTTTCTGAAAAGCTCAGCCATGAGCCTGGCGCTGGGGAATGTGAGGCAGATCCTGAAAAGCAGAAGCGTGGATGGAAGAGCAGGTGGTGATGGGAGCTGGGCACCCATGCGCCCAGGGGGCTGCGCTGAGCCCCCAAACCATGCTGAAGTGCCTGCATGTGGCTGGGGACATCGTGTCCCCCACTGACCAAGGGCTCTTTGGGTCTGCCTAGCTTCTTCACCTGTGCTTTAAAACTTTTGGGGATCTGATGAGCTAGAGATGATACGAACTTGGGCACAGGTCCTCAGCCTGGCTCCTCAGCAGCCCTGTGGCTTGGTCCAGTTGCTTCCCTGCTTTGTGAAAAGATCCCTTTCCCATTCAACCAGCTCCTTACTGGGCCAATTTCCCTAGGGATAGGCTCTCTCTGGGCGTTAACCCCTATTGCTCTGAGCTTCCAAGGACAGGCTGCTGGAGGCACAGCAAGGAACAGCTGCAGGAGGGATGGGAAAGGAAGGGTCAGAAAAGCCTGAACATAAAAAGGAGGAGAAAAACCCATTTGAGTGGAAGACCCAAATGAGACACTACTGACTCCACAAGCTCCTCTGAGCACACCATAGGGATAAAGGGTAATATTGTTCTCCATTAGCATTTTGCTCATGATCCCAGAGGCCAGTTTCTTAGAATTGTAGAATCACTAAGGCTGGAAAAGACCACTAAGATCATCCATCCAACTGCCGACTCACCCCCACCATGCCCGCTAACCCATGTCCCTAAATGCTACATCTCCACATTCCCTGCACACCTCCAGGGACGGTGACTCCACCACCTTCCTGTGAAGCCTGACCAGAGCCCAACCACTCTTTTGGAGAATAAGTTTTTCCTAACATCCAACTTGAACCTCCTCTTGTGCCACTTAAGGCCATTACCATTTCTAACAGAGTGCAGATTGCCTTGGCCAGGGTGATGCCAGCACCCACCTTGTTCCCATATGCCTCAGATATTTCAAACTACCTCAAGCCTGGAATCCATAGGCTGGGGCTCAGCAGTCACCTGCCTAACCTCATGGCGGGAGTCAACGCGAGGTTGATTTGAAGGACAGTCTTCACTCCAGAAGAGACCTTTCAGCCAATGTGTGAGATAAAGCCACCAGCAGAGAGAGAACACACTGCACTACATCAGTCTGTTAGACAACAAGTGTGCTGTGTGGGCAGGGCTCACTGCTTCTAACCTGGGTGAGCACATCCAGCAGCTGGGAGAAGTCTTTTGACTTCTTTTGGTTCATCTTTTGAGCTCGAGCCAGCACATTCCCAGAAAGATCCTTCAGACCTTTGTTTCCTTTCCAGCTGTTTTTCTGCCTCCATCCTCCCCAAAAAAGAAAATAACAGGCTCTGAATCACTTCTGCTCCTCCAGCAGCTGCAAGGGTGTTTTTGTCCCACTGCTCACCCATTTCCTCATGAGCGTGGGTTAGTGCAAGGCTTTGGTCATGGAGATGGAAGTCTTGTGGCTACAGCAGGGATGAGAACAGAGAGCTATGGGATAGGTGCTGTTTGCTAAAGGGCAAAGAAACCCACAGCTGGGCAAGCCACAAACTGTTCTCTTGTTTGACTGTAGGACATGGACAGGCACTGGCACAGGATGATAAGCCAGGCAAAGTAGTAGGAGCATCACTAATGCCTGGGGCTGGAGTTTTCCATTTGTAGAGCTTCATAGAATCATAGAATCATAAAATAATTAGGGTTGGAGAAGACCACAAAGATCATCTAGTCCAACCATCAACCCATCACCACCATGGCCACCAAACCATGTCCTAAGTGCCCAAGTTTCCCCTGCAGAAGGAACCCAGCTGCTCCTTCCTGCAGAAGGACCAGCAGGGACATGGGACTAGCAGAGGGAGAAGCCTTGTGGGATAGTTTTAAAAGAAAACCAAACAGGAATAAAATTTGGAGAAGATAAAGGGTGATAAATGTCCATCTCTTCCCCAAACTTTTCCTCTTAGCCTCTCGCTGAACCCAATTACCTTAAATAAAACGAATGTGCTGTGATACGACAGACTTTTCTCTTTGATTAAGGACTTCCTGGCCTCATGTAGGTGATGCACACTATAACTCATGGTAAAGATGGCTGCATTTTATAACCAATGAGTTGTGTGGAGTTTAGGGCTTTCTTCCCCTTTCTCCCCCCACTTCCCTGTCTCCTTGCTCTCCAGTTCAGACCGAACTGGGTTTAACTAGGCCTGAATAATTTAATAGAGTCATTATGCTCCTGTGTTTTTCCCTTACTGTCAACTGTAAAATCCATACAGTAGCTTCGGGAAATGGGGCTAATTTGAATTGATAATAGGAGACTCTGGAAAAAGTCATCTATTGCCGTGCAATGGTGGAGCAGATGCATGCTAAATCTTGTATAATGAAAGAATATGCTGGTGTCAATTATGTAAGAAAACGACTTTACAGTGGTTTGAGGCAATGGGTTAGCATTCTGCTTGATATTATCACATAAAGAAACACCCATCAAAACTTCTCATAAATATGGAACGGCGAGTAAGATTACATTATAAATTTGAATGTTATGAATGTGTATGAGAGAGACAGATCAAAGCAGGAAGCCCACCTCTCATAACTGGAAGTGAAAAAGAGCCATATTTCAATATTTACGTTGCACTGGGAGGGCAGGATGGGATTGGGGCCGGGGTTCCCATAGTTCCCATAGCTGCTGTGACAGTGTTTGCCATGGACAGCACTGCTGGGCACTTGTCCCAAGGCAGTGGGAGTGTGATGCTTTGGGAGGAGGTGGTTGGAAGGTGGCATTGGTGCTGCAGGTGGGTTTTGTTCCACGAAGAAGTCACTGGGGAAAGGTCTGTTCACCCAGAGGGAGAGGTATCAACACAGGGCACAGCAGGAGGGGTGAGACAGAAAGGATTAGCAGAGTATCAGAGGGGATTTGCTTCCCATCAGTTTCCCAGCACGTGCTGGAGGGAGGAGGCGCTGGGAGTGAGGGAATTCCAGGGCACAGACTCACAAACAACAGAACTAAATTCAATTCCTCATAAAATGCTGCAGCAGTGGATGTGGAGGAAAAAAGGAACTGGGGATCTCCAAATCCCCAGGCACCCCAGTAGCCACCCACACCTCTCATAGACACTCTGGGGTAGGTGGAAAGGGAAGCAGAGCCAGGCTCCTTGCACCAAAACCAGCTGATGGCTGAGACCCGTTGTTTGCTCTGCCTGGGCTCCAGCTGGCCGCCTGCAGCCCCGGCCCATCATACGCTGTCAGCGCCATGCACCCAAGCTCCCGGTGCAAGCAGGAGGCAGGTGGGAGGCATCAGTTCACTGCCATTCCCTCATGCTCCCCCAGATGTTGCTGCCCTCCACACTAGGGACAGCTGAGTGCATGCAACCCAGGGCCACCCGAGCTGCCACAGGCTTTTAGCATCAGCATGGAGAGACATTCATGTGCAACTGTGCAGCTGTTGCGGTGCAAAGGGCCAGCTGTGAGTCTGGGGCCATCTGACCCCATCCTCAGCATTTGGGCTGTCCCATGCTGTCCCTCCCTGGCTGCCCTTCTGCTGGTCATTGCCAGCCTTGGAGCCAAAGGAGCAGAAGGGAACATGCCCTGCAACACTGCCAGTCTACAAAGGCACCTTCAGCAGCAGGTTGTGCTGCTCTAGGGCTGGTTCCTCTAGGAGATGTGGGGAGAGCCATGGGGATAGCATTGTTGCAGCTGGATTCGCCCAAACTTACCCATACCTTCTGGTGCCCCAACCTCCCTCAGCATCCAAACCCACATCAGGTTGCAGGATCTAATGCAGAGACGTTCATCTGCAATGTGCAGGTCTCGTGACGACTGCCTGGGAGACACAGCAGCTCTTTGGCCATGCAAAAACTGCTCTAGATGCCACTGGAAGCTGCACACCAGAGCTTGGGGTGGGATGCGGGTTCTGCATTGGGGTAGGCAAGATGCAGAGAGCAGGATGAGCCATAGGATCAGGCTGAATGAGACCTATGTCCTTGGGGTGAGGTGTGTCTGAGGAAGGGACACAAAGGCAGCAGAGGTCTGAAGGAGGAAAAGAGAAACATGACTTTGAGCAGAGCTGTCCTACTACCTACCCACAGAGAAACGGCCCTCAAAGTTCTGGTAGCCCCAAAGATGGGTGCCAACATGTTCCTGCTAGCACAAGTTTAAGTCCTCCCTTGGACAGGCTGTACAGAAGATCGTAGAATCATAGAATCATAGGGTCATAGAATCATAGAATCATAGAATTATAGAATCATTAAGGCTGGAATGACCACTAGGATCACTGAGTCCAACCACCAACCCATGCCTGTAACCACTCAAGACCATATCACTCAGTGTCACATCTACCCTTGTCTTGAACACCTCCAGGGACGGTGACTCCACCACCTCCCTAGGCAGCCTGTGCCAATGCCTCACCACTCTACCTGAGAAGGAATTTCTCCTAATATCCAACATGGTGCAGAAGGCTAAAAATCCAGCTACCCATTGAGGCCAGGAGCTGGAGCACATCTCAGCAGAGAAGCTGGCCCACCTGGCTGAGAAAGGGGAATCCCAGAGCCAGCACCTCCATCAACAGTGATACATGAGAGGTGTCCATCCTCAGCAATTCCCAACTTCACATAGGAAGCAAAACTTGGACTGAAATGGCTCTGCCTTGCACAAGCATTGACTTTGGATCACACCAAACCAATACGGTGGTTGTTCCATCCTCTCTTTGCTCTGATGGTTGCAAACCTGCTGCTTAATTCCCAGCCTGCATTTCTTCCCTTCTGCTTTAGCCTTGTTTGCTCCAGTGCCAATGTCCTCTTTTAGCTTCAGTGGCTCTTCCCTGCTGTTAACCCCGCTGACGTATTTATGGATGGCAATCAGATCCCCTCTCAGCGGGTGTCATGCTGGGCTAAACAAGCCGAGCTCATTCAGCCTCCTCTCTCTTGAAGTGGTAAGAACGTCACACACTGAGGCAGTGCAGCTGCTTTGCTTCCACAGCCAGGTGGGAGCACATCTGGGCTGGATTCGTGCCATCCCAGCCCTATGCCTCACCTGCTGCCATGGCCTTCCAAGGAGTGGGGCAGGTGCTTGTCTTACCCATCCCCTCCAGGATGAAGATGCCCCTAAATGAGTCACCCCAAGCAAGAGGCACTTCCAGGAGCTTCTCTACAGCCACCCTAAAGCCTTGCTTGCTCCTGGACACCAAGGACTAATTGCCTAGTGTGGATCAATCCTTTATGGCGTATGAAGATGCCCCAGCTCTGGCTGGTTGGATTCGCAGCTGGTGTAAGCCACGCATCAATGGCTGGTTCTGCAGAACCAGGTGGTAAATCATGTCTGGATCCCAAAACAGCTGCTTAATCTGGCTCCAAAGAAATCCAGTGGCTGATGGTGGTCCTCCTTCCTATTGCTCATCCTTTGGGTTCAGAACTCTGCACCCATGATATGGGTCACGAAGGTGATGATGATCCATGACGATCCCTCTCCTGAGCTCTCCAGAGCCCCCAGTCTCAGCGCAATTCCCCCTGGGTGCTCTTGGCTCTCCTGGGCAGCGGTATGGTGCTGGTCAAAACATGACTTCTTGTCTTAATGTTGAAAAAGTAGGATGCTTTTAAATCTTGAAATGAAAATGAAATTAATTAATCTGATCTGCAATGAGCGTTCCTTGAGGGCTTTCCTGTGCAGGTAGTTTGAAATCAGTGAAAGAAGAGAGGGAAAAAGATGGACATTTCTAATTAAGTGTTGCACATCTGGAACTCTCAGACTTCCTTCTCCCCTCTGGATTTAGTAATCTGCATTTTGCAGAGCTCTTATCAGCCCTTTGTTGTGCTTGGTTTTGTACAAGCTTTCAGAAATGGTAGTCCTGATGCCAGTCCAAATCCCACAGCTTCAGTTCTTACACAGCCAAATGTTTCTCAAGTATAAGCCTGGATTTACTCCTAGAAAGATGTTTCTTGCCATCTCTTTGTGCAGCATCCCTCCCTGGTTTCCTCTAAAAACCCTCTTGCTCAGTTGCAGACCCATTGCATAATCCACAAATATGCTGGCTGTGAAACAGAGGTGGTAATTCCACCTTGCCTAAGCAGAATAGTGTTTCATTAATTTTATCTCTTGATTTGCTGTAGTTAAACTCTTCTGTGGGCTGGTTTAGATGTATTTCCTATATTATAAAAAGTGTAAGCAAGTTCCTGGCCATCCAATTCTTGCAACAAATCTTGCAACTGCAAATGACTTTTGCAGTATTTATTGGAATAGGGCATTGTTGTAACCATCAAAAAGAAAAAAAATAAAAAGAGACGTTCTAATCTTCATTCCAACCGCATTTCAAGGCTTCAGACCTTAAGCACATTAAGATAGAGATCTTTATCCCAGCTTTGTCCTCGCTCAGCTGGATGGACCAAGCCTAAAGCCCTGCAGTGGGAGCACCTGGTCAGCTGGGTTCCTTGCCGCATTTTGCCTCTTTTGCCTTGGTATTTGAGATGAGACAGAGGACACCAGCTCCCCAGCCATTTGGAAAGCCCTCACAGTGGTTTGATGGCGTGGCTGGGAAGCGTTGGGCTGTTGGCTGCCCTGGGAGCCATGCCCACATGCCCTTCTCATGTACCGGGATATTTATAGCTGCTGATGGCAGGAATTCATCTGGGACCTGCCGGGAAGGATAACAAGTTTCTCTTTAGGAGGAATGTTCCACCCCAACAGGAGGAGCGAAGAACAATAAAAAATGATTTATTTCCTCGCAGCCACCCCAGAGCGCGGCCCCATACCCGCGCCAGGAGGGCTGCCAGCAGCCCTGGCACAGCTTACCCTGCATGGCCAACCCGAGGTGGCACCGTCCCGTGGCCCCATAACCCACCTTGGCTCCCCAGGTTGGGAGTCTCGCACCGCCTTCACCAGAGATGAGCTGGAAGAGGTGGAGCAGAGGGAGGGAGGGCTTATAAGACCATTTCCCTGGGCCTTCAGGCACTTTCTATTTACATTCTTTGGAGTAAATTACCAAGCCTTAGAAATTTACAGAGAAATCGCTTTGATTCTTAAACTATATGAATGAAGCTGCAGATGGAGAGAGTAATGGCTTAAATTTATTAGCGTTCATAAAATTGTTGATGCTAATTTTCAGCTGTACACTAAGCAAGCAGTCGATGGGATTAAACCAGATCCCTTATTTAAACAAACTCGCAAAATGTAATTTACATCTAGTTATTGCTCCCGACTCTTCTCAGACCCCTTCCCAAAGCTCCCTCTAATGTTGCCAGGTCGGCATTGCACCCTCTCCCGTGGAAGAGATGCGCACTGTGTTTCTTCCACACATGAAACTCTGCAGGCTTAGTGAAGATTCACTCATTAGTTGCAGAGTGCCTGATCTCACTGGAGTCCAAAGGGACTGTCAGGATGAAAACTAATTGGATGGGAAGAATCTGGCCATCCTCAGCCCTAACCAGTCACGTGGACTAATCCCATAAGTGAATCTGTGCTCCAGCCAGGAAACAGTGGCACGGGACAGGGAACAGGGTGAGAAAGATGATCCAGGTTTCTGACAGCCACGTGCAGAATCCTTATTCCCTGCCCTCTGGTGCCTCCCTATGAGAGGAGTCTGTGTTACAGAAATTCTGGGCGTCGCTGGAGGGTGGAAAAGCTGCAGAGGATAACAGGGCTGGCAGAGCATGTGGAAACACAGGGATCCCGTGGCAGCTGCTAATCCTGCTCCCTCTGGCTGTTAGGGCCCTGCCAGCCGGACCCATGTGCTGCCATCCCATGCCTGCTCGCAGCAGTGGGCATCCAGCAGTGGCACCTGGGTGCAGCGGGGAGATAGGGGAGTGCAGCTGGAGATGGAAGGGCAGAGGGATTCTGGAGACACCTGCGCTTGCAAAAAAAGCTCTCTATGTGGCACGACTTACTCTGAAGAAAAATGTCTGTGGTAGAACTAAGCCAAGGAAAGGGAGAGGTGACCAAATCGGTGATGCTCACACCCTCGGGATAGGGCTGCACTCAGACTTCCCTCCCTTGTGATCAGGCCAGAGCAGTCCTCAGATCCCTGGAAGCTTTTTCCCTGGTGCTGGGGCATACAGTGAGCTGTTTCTGTGAGCTGAAATGTTTGGAATAACCGTGGTTTCCCTGTGTCTCTGCAGCAAGACAGAGGCAGAGGGATAAAGCAGGAGCAGAGGCTTGTCCTGCAGCCCATTCCCCTTCTTTTGAGCCATGCTGGAGCTTCGCAAGGACAGGAAGGGGACAAGGATGTGTAGAGGGCATCTGCAGCCTTCTCTGTCCAGGGAACACATTTGCATTTGACTGCATCTTCTGCAACCCCTGGAGGGATCCTGCTGAGAATATCACTGCTTGGGACACCAAGAAGAGGCTGAGGGACCAATCCTGCCCTCCCTGAAGGAGAAAGACATGGAGGTAAAGGCAGGCTGAAGGCATAGGAGCTGCTCCAACAGCTCCAGTGGGATCATCCTCTGGGCTTGGGTAGTGAGTGAACAGGAGACCAAGGGCAGATATGGAAAGCCAGTGCAGCACCTCCCCTCCCACCACACTGCTGAGGGCTGATCAACCCCGTGTCACCTTACAAGCCACTTAATCCCTTCCGTCATGCTTCTCAAGGAAGGGGGTGTGCGGGCCGAGCCTTGGCTGCCACCAGCTGCCCCAAAGTCATATGCCGAGCGGCTGCGTATGACTTTGTGTGGGGGGACATGACTGACACCTCGACTTTCCCCGCACCTGGGAATGGCCCAGTCCTACAGCGCCAGCCCCAGCTGGCTCTTTGATCTCAGCAGGTCAGAAGCTGGTCCCCCTCCGCTCCAGCTTTGGAGAGGATCATTCTGATTTTGTCTGGGCATCTCACATCCTGGCAGGTGTCAGTCTTGGCTTCCAAGATGCCTTAGAGGGGGAGGTGGGAAAAAAGAAGATTGTAAAAATAAATCAAGTGTTGAAAACCCACGTCTGTGCCCACCCTTCCTCTCTCAGTCTGCATGCCGGGGCCTTGTCTGATCTCTGGAAGGGCCCTCTGACATTGCCACCAGCCCTCCTCAGAGCAGCAACGCACCTACTGCAGGAAACATCACCCTTGGTGTTTCTAGATCTTACTGTAAACTGCCTTAAATACAAGGACATGAACAGAAATGCAAGGCAGGTCACTTTCCTCCCACCCCAATGTCCCATGCATTTTTGAGCTCCCTTTTGAACCCCTGTAAGCAGCTAACACCCACATACACAAAGGCAAGGAGTCCCGCAGGTTGGTTGTACACAACACAAAGAATTTCTCTTCCCATTTTTAATCCTGCTGCTTCCACTTGGCAGCAGTTGCTACACTGAAAGAAAGAGCGAATAATCATTCCTTATTTCCCAGTTCAATAGCACTCACCTCCGTCACCCAGCCTGTCTCTAGTCTTTCACTGCCTGAAGGATCTCA
The DNA here is from genome assembly GCF_002078875.1 of Numida meleagris. Taxonomy (NCBI): domain Eukaryota; kingdom Metazoa; phylum Chordata; class Aves; order Galliformes; family Numididae; genus Numida; species Numida meleagris. The sequence continues at coordinate 12,733,108 of NC_034413.1, read as the reverse complement.
GCTCATGCTTGGTGCAGATGCCGCCGCATCCCCTTGACCATCCTTATAGCCTTTTGTTGTTTCTCATCAAGTCCTGCTAGGTCCCCTTTGAGCGGGGAGACCAGAACAGCACTCTGAGGCTGATTGTTCTGCTTTGCTCGCAGCAGGTGGGACATCCAGAGGGCTGTGTGCCATTCTTGGCATCACACTGCAGTGGAGATAAATGCTAGGAAAATCTGACCTTGGGAGGCAAATTGAAGGAATTGCATTTATATTGCCCACCCCCCCAAAAAAAAGAAAGGACCAGAAGGCAGCAAGCAAAAATATTTTGGTATATAAGATTTTTATACAAGGACACAGATGGATTGCTCTCTGTATTCAGTGGAGGGACGGGACTAGGAGAGCAAGGCTCCATTTGCAGCAGGGATGATTTAAGTTGGATGTTAGGAAGCTCCTTCAACTCTAAGCACACACAAATCCAGGAGCAAGCTGTCGGGAAAGGATGGAGTCTCTTTCACTGGCAGTATTATTTACAAGCAGTTGGGCACCCATCTGTTGGGAGGGTTTGAGGGGAGCTGCCTTGCAAGACTCTCTATCAGGGTCCCTCCAGCCTCACATTTCTCCTTCCATGTTCCCTCTGTCGAACCATTCGGCTTGGACAGACCGTGCCATCCGGGGGCTGGAAACACTCTGCCAAAGGGCCTGAGGGAATGAGCAGCACTAAGAGGAAATCTGTGCAAATCTATTATCTGGAGTCTCTGCCGAAGGCAGGGAGGGTCTCGGTATCAGGCGCATCCCCAGTGGGAACTGCCTTCTCACCTCCCTCTGCTCCCCCAAAATGTCACTGCTCTAATTACAGAGGAAATCGCAAAGGAAAACTTGCCTGGGGCAATGTGAATTTTGTTCTTGCAGCCCTACTGCCTTTTCTCTCTCACTTTTCTATGGGACTTCTTGGGAGCTCACAGACCACAGGCTGAAAGCATTACTGACAGTTTGTGGGCTCATATCCTTGCCAGCATCATAGCGTCTGAGGACAAGCTGAGAATCAAAGAATCATTAAGGTTGGAAAAGAACACTAAGACCATCAGTCCAACCCCAACCCACCCCCACCATGCCCTCTAACCACGTCCCTCATCTCCACAATTCTTGGACACCTCCAGGGACCCAACCTCCTCACCTGTATCACAGCTACTTGGGCAGCCACTCCTCAGCTGCCTAGGGGAGATGGGGCGGACAAACAAACAACCTTCTGCTATCCAGTGCACCTCACTGAGGACATTATTTCTAGTAGGGACGGTATCAGCTCTGCCAAGATCTGCTGGCGCCCCTCTCCTTCTCCAGGTTTGTCAGCATGGCCATTGCTGCACAGTCATTGCAGTGTGCTCCCCCTTCCTCCTCTCCTTGCTTATTCAAGGCATAGCCACAAAGCAACCCATCTTTTTGCACTTGTAAACGCATTTTACAGAGTTGTAAATGTTCTTATTGATTCTTCAGCCTTATTATCCTCGCTGCTCAGCTAAGAATTAACTTCCATTTGAGGATAAATTATTAATCAGCCTTCCCCAGGTCTATTTCATAATCATTTCCACCATCCTTGCTGTCACATAAGAAGGATTTGCATATTTATTCAGCCACTTTTCCCCAGAACAGTACGCGGGAGCCCATGTTTACCTGCAGTCTCTTAAATCACTTTCCCTACCTTATAAAAGCATTGCTTTCAGAGAGAGCAGGCCCAGCACAGTGCAGTCCAAGTCCTTCTGATTCATTTACTTTGTGGCATATTTTTGCAGGCTAATCCTTTTCTTCTTCACTTCTCTGCTTTTTCATTGCTTATTTATGACACCCTGTAGGGTAAAACTGTGTGGTTTGTTCAACAACCCATAACAAAAATACACAAGCTTCCAGCCTTGTACCGACTGTCTCCGGTCCCCAGCCCTGCTTACACAGGAGAGGATGTTGAGCTGGTATTTTGGCTCTGGGGACTGTCTTCCCCAGACGGTCAGAGATGAGCAGACCGTGTGCCCTACTCAGTGCATGGCTGTGTTTCTGGGGTACAGGGGTAAAGAAATATGGGGACGGTGGGGAGAGAAGGGGATGGAAGCATGGTGAAGCTAATGGCGCTCATCTAGAAATGGCCATGGTAAGTGAGAGGAAGCTGAGCAACATTAAGGAGTGGTGTCTTACGCAGCATGAAGGAGGCCACACTACTGTAGCAAAACCCCAAGAGGATGGCTGGGTGGACAGTGAGCAAGAAGGTTCACCTAACGCTGTCTTCCTCCTTGTGCCACCTCCATCATGGCTCCCAATGAGGCTGCCATGTGACGAGTGAGTGCACAGGCCAATTCCTTCCAGCAGGTGGTAGCAGGATCATATGTGGGTATCCAGACTGGGACCCCAGCCAGATGCTGCATCACCATCTCATGGTAAAGGCAGCGCCCAGGGAGAATGGCCACCAAGAGAACAGCACCCTGGGGGACCACAGCCCTCCCCTGGTGCTCAGGCCATGGACAGCATGAGCTTAACAAAGGACTCATCATTTCCGCAGGGAATTCATACACAAAATGGCTGGGAGTTGTGGTTGGCCATGGTCAGTTGGGTGTGTTGGCCAAAATGGCGGCTGTGGCACAGGCCAAGATGGTAGCCATAGCAACAGGCAAAATGGGAGCCAAGGTGCAGGTCAAGCTGGCCACCATGGTGCTTGGCAGGAACTGATGTACAGCCCTGCTTAAACTCAGCCCTGTTATCCTCAGGTTCCACATGCAGATCTGGCACCAAGGGACGTGGTTAATGGGCAATACTGGTGGTAGGTGAATGCTTGCACTAGATGATCTTAGAGGTCTTTTCCAACCTCCAACCAAATAATGATTCTATGATTCTATTATTCTAAGTTTGGAGTGCTTGGAGAGCAGCTCTTCCCCCTCAGACCTCACACCCTGTTCTCTCAAAAGTTAACAGAGACAAAGGCCTTGGCCCTACCCACACCCCTCAGGACCAGCTCTTCTCACCATGTCCCTCCTCAGTTCTCCTGCCTCCCCTGTGTATACCCCCAGCTCTTGGCAAAAGGACACTGCAGATAAATTTCCATGTCATGTTTTTTTTCACTCTCTCTAAAAGTAAAGATTTAGCTCTTGTGATTGCAGAGAAAGCTGAAAAATATGATGTGAGCACAACGGGAAGAGACTGATCAATAGAAATCAAACACAGCCATTAAACAAGCGGCTGAACAGAAGGACCCGGGTGGCTGAGCTGAGCGTGGGTTCGTTTCACAAGAAGAGACAAAAGCAATCCTTCTTGGAGCTACGCAAGGTGAGAGTCAAGCAAGCAGATCCATCAGGAGAGTGGATGGAAGGAAAGGCAGAGAGCTGCTAAAAGAGGCAGCTGTGAGATGAGCAAAAAGTGAAGATCTGTAAAATCCTGCTGGGGACATTAATGAGCAGCACTGGATTGGATGTAATTGCTTGGTGAGCCTCTCAACAGCCAGATTAGCATACCATGGCATCCACAACCCCATGATGGAAGTGTGTTGAGGATGGTAGGCCAACAGCAAAGCGTCACCTGAATCTGCTTTGCCTTGCTGGGAGTAGCTAGGTATACGCACTAAAATATATATATATGTGTATATGTGTGTATGTAGAGAATGAGGATCACAGAATCATAGCATCATTAAGGTTGGAAAGACCACTAAGATCATCACATCCTACCACCAACCCATGGCAGTGACCACTCTAGACCATATCACTCAGTACCATATCTACCCTTGCCTTGAACACCTCCAGGGGTGGTGACCCCACCACCTCCCTGGGCAGCCTGTGCCAATGCCTCACCACTCCTTCTGAGAAGAAATTTATCCTAATATCTGTGATTCTTTCTCCTCCTTAACAACTTTTGAAACTTTTGGATAGTCTCCAAAGATTCTGTCAGAAGGGAGGAAGCCTCAAAGATGTGATGTTCTGGCAGGATTTAGGAAAATACGCACTTGGGAAAAGGAGGTTTGGCTCCCATTACTGTACCTGTTTTATGAGACCCTAGCTTGGGTCCTGATGGTGGGGTTTGCACATGTTGGGTGCTGGAAGATGGGAATAGTAAGGCACAGTGTGGACTGTTTGCAGAGGGAGCTGTGGGAAGAGTGTTGCTGCATGTGACATTTACAGATCTGCAACATATGCTCCATCCCACTGCAGGCCTGGGCTCTCCTCCGAATCAGCTCCCAGCCTGTCTCAACATGAGGTTAAACCCTCACTCTGGAGCAGGAAGGCAGAAAAGCAGCAGATGGAACCAATCGATTTGCCACCCAAAAAATGATCAGTTGGTGGGGACTCCTCTCCATCCAAAGGCAGGGTGGGAACATGCAGGAAAGATCAGTGGGCAGCCCATCATAAACCCTGAATGTATTTCCAGCCATAAAATGCTTGACGTGCCTTCAGAGAGGCTGTTGAAATCCCTGATTTGCAGCTGGCATTCATTTTCCATCGCAGGTAGTAAAAAGACTTGGCCAGAGTGGGGTCCATCTCCATCCCCCAGCCCCGCAGCCGTACCACTGGGACACATACACCTCCTCCCGCTTCCTTCCCAGGGCTCTCCTTTCCCTTCAAATGTGGATCCGGACCTGGGATTGTGACACAATGAGCAGGAGTGGCAATTTCAGGAAGTGGTCGGGCCCTGTAAATCCTGGTGGGGGCTTCCCCTGTCAGAGGAGCCATCCGGGGCGCGGGACATGTGCGGGCTGAAGTCACGGCTGTTAGGGAGGTATTTGTTCTTCAGGCCCCCGTGGGCAAGCCGGGTTGTGGTAACATCCCTCGAGCCAGGATCTGGTTGCAGCAATAAAGTTGGGCGGGTTGGGTTCCTGGCTGGGCAGGAAGGAGTCATTGATCAATGCCACCCGTCCTTCCCACCTTCCTCCCGCCCCGGGGAGGATGTAAGGGATACCGGGAGGAGTGGGAAGGAAAGCTGGAATGGTGGGGAGCAGAGGGTGGCACAGCCAGGGCAAGGACACAGGGAGGTTAAGCACCAACTGAGCCAAGAACAGCAATGTCTCCAAATCGGGGCTGCAAGCGGATGCAGTTTGGTCTGCAGCCATGCATCTGCAATTATAACAGGGACCAGGAGGGAGGAGGGTGTTAGAGCTTCTCCATCCGAATGGGGGACATGCTCAGAGGACATCCCAATGATCTTGCAACCCCCCAGGTGCCCAGGCTGCAGCAGCTTTGTGCCTCGTAATGCCCCGGCGAGCAGTGCTGGATGCTGATGGGAGCACTCAGCCATGCCCTGTCTTCTGGATGGGTGCACCCAATGCACCAGCACCATGTCTGTGAGCACACTACAAGTGGACCTGGGAGAAATGCAGAGGCAGTTCTTTGTCCTCTGGGGCCGGAGAGACAAAAGGGGACCCTGGTCCAGGGCAGAGAATAAGGTAACGTTGGCGAAAACTAACTCTGCTACTGAGATCATTGATAGATACACTTGTGTTCCCACTGGGGAAGGCTTTGGCTTGTGGCCTGGGACATAGCACCTCTGACAGCTATTAAAGCTTCATTGTTTTTGATCCCAACCAGATATTACTACTATAATGAGATTGATATTACTAATACAGCTAACCATCGTAATACTAATAAAACAATATTGTGCTCCTCCATCCAAGAAGCTCAGCGCTTTTAAAGGAGTCTCAGTCTCATGGCATCCATCCCACTTCTGGAAAGCTTATTTAGACAGCAGCAAAGCCTCCTCGCCAGCTTTGTGCAGAGCAGCCTCCTCCAAGGTGGAACACAGCAGCTATTTATGAGCAGGCAATAACCATCCACAGCAATCTGGGCTAGGCAATGAACACAAATACCACATCCAGGGCAATTGTAGGGGTTAGAGAGAAGATAATGTACCAGGACACTCTGCTAGGCTTTTAGGAGACACATTTGGGGATATTTTTGCAGAGCTCAGATCCATCACCAAGACCTGCTCACCAGCACACGGCTTCTGCTGGCTCCGAGGAATGCAGAACTAGTTAGCAGCACTGGTGTGAGTGGGTCTGAGAGGTCAAGCTGGGAAATGGCACATTGTCAGAAACGTCATTTCAGAGGCATTTCATTGCCTTTTTCTTCAAGTGAAAAAATTCAGAAGGAAATGAAGCCTATGCGTTTTTTCACTCTGATTTGAATTTTTTGCCTGCTGTTTTTTTAAACAGCTCTTTACCATCCCTCGGCTCCTCATCCTCTTCCAGTGCATCAATCACAGCTCGAAACCACTGTTCCTCAGCTTTTGTGACACGTCATAGGAACTCAGTGCCCCCTTTACTCAAAAAGGTGCAGAACAGCAAAATGAAAATGTGGTGGCTTTCAGCATGGTAGGGAGAGGAGGGCTGAGGGATTCTGTCCTATCTCTGCCTCCTTGCTGCCTGAGGAAGAACAGGAGCTCACCTGGTGCCCTGGAGACAGATTTCCAGTGGGGAAGTGGCTGCCACCGTGCACGTCAGGAGTGATTTGCTCAGTGAGAGAGATGAGCACCTCCAGCTCTGACAGAAGGGGACAGGCAGAGGAGAGTGCGATAAAGCTTGTGCTGGGCAGCAGGACCGCATGGCAGGGAGAGACCCTGGGCTAGGGGAGCACCCATGGCTCTGTGCTGGGGACACTGGAGCTCAGCGGTGGCTCATGGGTCCATCTGATGCCATGCTAAACGTCTTCAACAAAACCCGCTCCCATCTGGAATAACTTTTGAAGAGCTGTTAGCACAAAGCTGAGACCCTGCACGTCCCGTGCAACCAACTGGATGTGCTCAGGAGCATGGTGTGTCACCAGGCACATCTGCTGTGCTGGCTGCCCCACAGCCTTCCTCTGCACTCAACACAGAGCAGCGGGATGGGCTTCACAATCCCAACCACCGGACAAACTCGTCTCAAGCTTGCCAAGCTGAAAACACTTCCAATTTTTTAAAATGTCTTTTCAATGTGAATTCAGTGCTGGTGAAAAGCATTGGTCTGCCAGCCCTGGACAGCAACACAACTTGCTTATCCACAGAGCTGTAGAGGTTCTACAGCAATAGTAGTAATGTTCTGTTATTTGCAAGGCCAGCTATGCAGCAGTGAATTCCCATGCAGCTCCCAAGCAGAGCCCAGCTGCAATGCACGCTGCATGTGGGTGCATGCACAGCACTCCGTCTCATCCCAGCACACAAAATTGTCGGGGCCGCCAGCCCTCAAGGTCCTTCCCTGACCGCTCTGGCTCAGCAGTTTCCCAGGGCCAGGATACCAGCTGCAAATTGATTTCAAGGGCTGGACTCCCACCAAGCACAGCCCAAAGCCTGGCATCACTGCACGTCCTACAGGACCACAGGTATAATTTTGCTTCCCATGCAGCCAACTGCTCCAGGGCCTAGTCCTCTTCAAGGATGCTCTTCATGGGGAATGGGCCTTCGGGTAATATCCCCTCCCTGGGAGCTATTCCCTCCTTTAGGGTCTGGACGCTCTCCAGAGCCCTTTCAATATATCTCGCTCTCCTCTGCCCTCACATCATTGCAGCATTTTTGCCATCTGCTCGTATTTATTGCCTTTGGGAATAATTCCCTTTTTATTTTTAGATTCCAGGGGATAAATGTGATTAGGTGGCAGTGGGTGGGGGTTAGAGCTTCTTTCACCTCCACCTCACAGAGATGCTCAAAGCACGGAAGAAAAACCCCAACGCAACACAACCCCAAAACAAACAAATGGACACCAGCAATTCTGCAGAGGTGATACGGTATTAGCACCATGTGTATGGCCAATCCCCTTGCTGAAGCCCCACTCTGCCCCTCTGCACATGGTCCTCTCAGCCTGCCGCTGTCTCCTTGCCTCTATTTATACTAAAGCCCTTGCAGAATAAAACATCCATGTAAAATCCAATTTCCTCTGAATCTCTCTCGGAGACGAGGCCCCGAGATTGAGTAGATAACCTCTGCAGTAATTGCCTGAACCACTCCTGTTTGCTGGAAAGGTGAGATCCATTTTTCAATTATCTATCTGCAGTGACAGCAGCGAGCAACGGAGCTAAGAGGAAGGAGAGAGAGAGGGAGAGGGAGAGGAAATCCAGCCAACAAGAGCCGTCTGTGTCAATCCTGGCAAACGGGAGGTACGATAGATGTGGTCACAGTTCCTGCCATCAATATCCTCTAATATAAATGTCAGCGATGCCATTTTACCCACAGTCATTTCCCACAATGCTGATTACATTATCGTATAATAGAGGGGCGCCAGCCGCACCGCTTTCTCTCCTAACCCTCCTCGCGGTAATGTGTCAATAGCCTGCCTCCATGAAACAAGTCAATTTTCTGCAGGCTTGGCAGCGGAATAAATCTGCCGACTATCTAGAGAGCTGGAGATATTTATACACACCGCGTCCTCTCGCTCTCTTTCGCCCTCCCCCTCCCCGCGCGTGCAAGCATAGATGTGTGTCCTCAGCAGAATTGAGTGATTTTCAGCCCAGACTCAATAAGAAGAGAATTTAGGGCAGTCCTACAGCTTGGCTTCCAGTAACAGCCCTACACGTTTATTTTCTTTAGCTTAACAGGAAAGAGAGAATTATGTTTAGATTTATATGACAAGGGCAGTTCTACCAAAACGCTGCGATAAGCACCACGGAAGGGGGAGGAAGGTGGCAAAACCCAGGCAGGCCGGTGGCAGAGAGGGATTGCAACACCTCGCAGGTCACAGCAGGGTTCCTCTGGGAGCTGGAAAAGCAGCTCTTATTTTAACCGACAGCTCCGCTTCTAGTGCATGTCCAAACCACACAGCAGCGGAAGGAGGAGGGAGGCATGGGCTGCTCCATCCGTGCTGATGGATGAGGGTGGAGGTGTCTGGCTCTGCTCCCTCGGCTCCTGCAGGCGGAGTGCTCAGTAGGGACAACATGCTCTGCCCATCTTGGGGTGCCCATTCTCCTTGGAATATCCCTGGAAGACAACTGCTACAACCACTTCTTGCCATGCCTGGAAAGACCAAAAGCAAGTAGAGACTTGTCTCCAGATTCCCAGGCTATGTTTTGGTTTGTTTTGTCTTTAATAAAGACCTGCAAACATTCCATCTGTTTTCATCAGAGTTTTGTGCAAGAGGCAAATAGTGCTTGGATCATTGCTTTTGACTGGATGGCTCCATCATCCTGCTCCAGAGCGCAGCAGTTTCTGGGCAGGGAGCTGGCATGTCCTCCCCCAGCAAGTCCACAGCCTCCCACAAAGTGATGGAGAAGGCTCCATCCTGTAAGACACCAAAGATGAACAGTGTGCAGTGAAACCCACAGCTCTACCACACCAACTCCTGCTCTCCAACCCAGTTCAGCCCTGCCTGACTGGGCTGCAAGTCATCAGCCCCTGCCAGTGAGGGAGGGCCATGCCAGAGGTACCTCAGAAAGAAATGGCACCACAATCATGCACCCAAGGAACCTTCAGTTCCAATTCCTTCCATGCTGTCTGTGTCTGGGAGAAGGTTTGTGCTGGGCCTGCACTGGGAAAGGCCCTACCCACATGTGGAAGGGAGAGATCTGTAATGAAAAAACCAAAGTGGAAGGAACTCACGGCTGCCTCATCCAAGAGCCATCAGGGGCCTTCTACATGACACCATTAGGCTTCAGATGAGCCCAGGATTCAGAGATATGTCTTGAATCACAGCCTTCCTAGAGTCAGGGGGATTGGGTCTCTTCCACTGCCAAGCCTGGAGACAAACCACAAAGAAGAAAGTGCATTAGGAAACCTTTCTCCAGAATGAGGAAGTGGGGACTGACTGCAGAACTCTGATTCAGATCTTTGTCTGCATATGTGGTATGTCATTAAGGGAGAAAAGCTGGCAGCCAGCTCCAGTCGCTTACTACTGCACTGGCAGGCAAGACAAATGCAGAGCATAAGATAAATGAGCCACTTCCAAGAGCGAGAAAGTCAATACTATAGAGACCTTCAAACCGGAGGCTGGGGAGCAGCTTGCAGTTCAGCTTGCTGGTGCAGACAGAAAGACAGCTCTGTGTGCTGTGAGCCCTTCAGACCGGTATCCCACTGGGATGTACAGGGTGGGCTTGGGCTGAGGCTCACCGGGAGGGATTGCTCATGCACTGTGTAATGGGCGATCCTGAAGGCCATCAGAGCCTTGGTGAGCGTCAGACCAGATAACGGGCTCAGTCCAGGTGCAGGACAGCTTCCAATGGGACCACAAAGAACAAGAGGGAAAAGAGAACATCCCCAAATGATGGGCACCATTCACTGCTGCAGCACGGAGATGGGATTGAACATGGCTCTGAGCTCACACATGTGCTCTGTCCGACAGCTGAATGAAATGCAAACTGATCCACCCGAGGAAAGAAAGGAGACGCTGCCCTGCTTTTTTCAATTATATCCAGGTCCAAGGTCAGCGACCCCTTCCCTCCTGCACTGCAGTATCTTGTCACACAAAACCCAGAGAGAAAGGGAATGTGATAAAGATGAAAGTGATGTGGCAAGCTCGTATGTGAAAACAATCACCCTTCAATTAAGTGTGATTGATTTCCCAAATCAGAGATGCACCCAGCTTCCAACAAATAGATATCAGCAAAGGCCAGATGCTGGGGAATTCAGCATACATGCACCAGGGTTGGCAAAGGAATGTGCCATGCTTTGGGGCAGACTGGGTGCTCCCACCCTCGTCATCAGAACTGCCCTGGCACCTGTCATCAGCACTGATGGTTCGTCTAACCATGAAAGGGGAATATACTGCTCTCCTGGAACTTTGCCCCTCAGCTCTGGTAGGATCACCCTTCGTTGTGGCATCTGGTCACAGCATTCTCCCCAGTCCCATGTATTCCTCAGCAGTGGGCAAGTGCAGAACTGGGAGCACCAGGGAGGTGTTGAGATAGGCAGCACTGCAGACCTAGCACAGCTCGTGGCAGGAGAGCATCTCCCATAGGGCAGCCTAGGCTGTTTTCCCATTTCCACCCCAATCACATTCAGCCCAATTCCCCCCTCATCTGTTCCAGGCCCTGAGATGGATTTCAGATAAAAGCTCTGCATTTGATCCCCCCCTTCCTCCCCACAAAGAGAGGGGAAGGCCATGAATAGAGAGCCCCTCATGTTTGCAGCAGTGATTTTCACATTAATGGCAGCATATGTTTGCATCAATTCCCACCTGCAGGGCTACGTGTGGGGCCGCCGGCCATGCAGGCACACATGTGTGGGCGCACAAGGTGCTTGCTGTCAGACAGCACAAAAAGAAGCATCAGCACTCAGTACCAGGGGGCCATGTAGGCAGCCCCCCCTCTGCCCCCCCTCCTCCCCCACACCAGCCCTGCATTCCCATCCAGCATGTCATCCACAGCAGCATCCTCATGTCAGTGCATGAACTCCCTTCCCCTTCTCCTCTGCCCAAATCCCACGCACCCTGACTGCAGGCTCTTTGCAGTCTTTCCTCACCAGGGCTTCAAATAGATCCGGTGGATAGAGGCTGTGAAGACGCCTTCTGCTGGAGCATCCTCTGGAGGCTGCTCTCACCCCCATCCCCATGCGGAGCTCTGCCATACTCTAAACCAGCAGCAAGGTCACCCGTTCAAACCCCATCCCCAGCTCACAGCTGGCTGCAGCCTGCTGACTCCTTTTGCACATTCTCCCCATGCTGAGAAGCCACAGCGCTAGCCCCCAGACATGCAATCCCAAATGGCATCCCCTGCTTTCTAGAGGAGAGAGTCCTGCCCCTAGCACCCATCCCTAGGCTCAGTGCCTACCCACTCAGCACTGGACACCTTCCACCTGGCTCTGCCCTCCCTGCTGCAGTGGGAGCACTAGAGCTCTGGCATGAGCTAGGACCAGCAGTGGCTGCACATCTCAGTGCCCTGAGCCCAGACATCCCTGTAACAGCAGCACCAGGCACTGCACATGGGGGAACCCTGACCCTGCTGCCTGGTTCACTCCCAACCAGGGAATTCCCCAGTTCATGGATGCACTCAAACTTTTGTCAGCAAAACTTTCCACGGTGGAGATCGGGGCCTTCATCTTTTTTTCTGCTCCATTTCTCCTGCCTCTGAAACAGGAGTCGCTGTGTTTCTTTCAGCTGTGCTGTGCATCCATCTTGTCTGCTTAGATGCTGACCCGCCGGGCGCCCTGCAGACACACCACGGCTCCAGCAGCAGGGCTGGCAGCTCCCGGGGGGCTGCGGGCATCACTGCTATCACAGCCAACTCATGGAGAATGAGAATTAGCAGTGATCCTGCACTGACTGAGAAGGATCCTCAGGGGTATAGCTGGGGTGAATGGAAGGAGCAAGCCAGTAGATGATGCTGCAGCTCGGGTGTGCAATGGGAAGTGTCCTCCTCCTCCCAGGGAGGTTGGGGCTGGAGAATGATCCTGTGCTCTGCTCCCCTGTTACCTGCCAAGAGATAGGAAGCAGCCAGAGCAGAGATGCAAGGGCACCTTGCATGAGCCTTGCAGGGCATCGCTACCTTTAAACCCACCATCCCAAATGCCTACACAGAACACTCCCATGCCGAGCACCTTCCCCCAGTGTCCCTGTAACACACGCTCCCAAGCGCACCCCTCCTGCCATAGCAGGGCAGTGGGGATGGAAGGCTTAATTAATCAGTTAGTTAATCCTAAACATTTTAACCCTCCACGTCCCCACTGTGCAGTACTTCAGTAATTCTTTTCATTAGCAGAAGTTTTTGCTTGGGTTTGACTATGGATCATTTGTTCACCATCCCCCCCCCCCCCCCCAAGACAGAAACGAAATATAACCATATCATTAAGATTACATGAATGGGTGTGCATACACATCTGTACCACTGCTCTCCATGCTAGGAGCAAGCAGTGCTCAGGACTCACTGTGCTCTCCTTCCTCTTCTTGGCACTAGACACTGGGAGGCTGAAGTCAGGCAGTGCAGCTCCCTCATCTTCTCTGTGTTTCTCAAGCCATCCCAAATGCACTGAGATGCAAGCTGGAAGACACAAGGAGAGGAAGTTGCCCTTCTCCTTTTGGGTAATGTCTGCAGCATAGAAACAAACACCATATCCCATCTCCTGCCAGGCTGCAACACCTGGATACTTCTTACAGAGCTCCAAATTCCACCTCCACCCCTGCACTGTGCCAGAGCTGACACCCTCAGCCCTTGGGCTCCTTCCCATCCTGCTCCTCTCAGCATTCCTCCTTGAGACCAGCCCAGTGAAGGTGCCTGAGCTCCAACCAGCACAATCCAGTTCCCAATCCTCCAAAGAAGGCCATACACACACCCCAAACACCACAGCAATACTTGGCACACCCCTGTTCCCTGGGTTTTTATAGTGCCACTTGGCTCCAGTAGTGAGGCCTCACCCAACAGCCATCCAGACCAGTTCAATTAACAGCTCCTCCCAGTGAGCACCAACACCTGCTGTTCATCATCCCCTGCCCTCCTCCTTCTCCTCCTCCTCTTCCTCTCTGCATCTCCCTAAATCCCCATGTCCTAAAATTTAGCCCCACAGCTCCCAGTGAAGCCTGATCCAAAAGCTGTGATGTGGCCCAGGAGATGTCTGAGGGGTGTGGTTGGTGGGGATGGGTTGATGGTTGGACTAGATTACCTTAGCTGTCTTTTGCATCCTAAATGGTGTAGAGGGATGGCTCAGGCAGCCACTTCACAAGAGCTTCATGCCATTTTGATTCATCATTTCTGATATCGGTTCTGCACTAGCCTAGCTCTTACCCAGCATCATCCCCCAAGCGTGACTCCTGTAGGATGTGTGGAAGTCCATGAGTGCATTGCCATCTCCTGCAGCTGGGCAGAGGGAAGCTCACCCCTCTGATGCAGAGGTTGACAGGGTCACACTTCGCTTGTGGAAAAAGCCCTTGCCTAAAATCAAGCCTCAGCCTTGCAGAAAGACAGGCCAGAGAAAGCATTAAAAAAGGTCAACGATACTATCAGCTCCTCATCTGATTAGATACTGATTATCTGCACGTTCAGCATGGCCCCCCTGATAGAGCCATGCTTAGGGAAAGGAGCATCTCCAAAACCCAGCTGGAGACACGGGGCTCCGCTGGCATTTGTCAGCCGATGGGTGACACAGCACTGCCATGAGGGACAGGCGGCTCTGCCACCGTCCCTGCTCTTGAAGGGAAGTTTGAGACCAAAAGCAAACAAGGATTTCTGTATTCAATTAAAAGCAGTGTTGCGGCAGCCTGCCTTGTCGGGAGTTCTCCAGCAAAACATTTTTAATGGGAAATATCATTCTGGCAAAACCAACTGTTTCCGTGGGGAAATAACACTTTCACCATTTGTGTGTTATGGGGGGGGGGGGGGGTTCTTATTATTTTTGGTCAGTCCAGCAAAAAGCAGCACATTTTAGAAGTATTTCCTACTAGTGGTATTCTGGAAACAAAACCTTTCAGTGGCTGGTCTTAGCCTGGAACCTGACTGCTTTATGAAGGAGATTACGTGATACGGTCCTGAGAGAGCAGGGATGGATTTGCTCCCCTGGCAGGCAGTCCGACACGGAGAAAAGAGAGTTTGTGTGTTGAGTGCTGGCTGAAAGAGCCACAGAAATCCCCTGCGGCTTCATCCCCCGTCTCTCTGCACAAGAAAGTCTCTGATATTTCCTTGTGCTGATGATAGGACCAAACCACGGCCACTTTCAAGCACCAAAACAGCAGCCTGCCCTCTGTGTTAGCTGTGAGAGCAACTCCTGGGCCAGGCAGCAGTGCCTACTGTCCGTGCTTTGGGTTTACAGCTGCTGAACATCTGCAATTGAGGTTCAGCCCCACTGCAGTGGTTACCACCATACTCCCACAAAGGGCATCTCTTCCACTGCATAACCTCACACGGCCGTGTGCGGGCAGGATTAAGAGGCCGTAATCACATTCAGCTCTATGGGCTTTGGAAAGAGAAATCAAATGAAGGCTGTGAACAAGGATGTCCCCAAGGAGGCTTAATGCAATTTGGCTAATCCACTTGGCGTGTAAATGCTTCATTCAACCTCACTGTTCCTGCCAGTCTGCATAGGATGAAGGAGTGAGCGTGGGCTGCAGATCCTCAGGTGAACCCCACTGAGTCTGCTGGGGGGAGACTGGGGCCCTCGCCCATTCCCATAGGAGCCTGGCCCTTTTGGAGGCATTTTTTAGGGAACAGTGTGGCGGGCACGGCTGAGGGTAGGAAGCAGTTTCCTCTGTTAAGTGAAAGAGTGGAGGAGATGTTGGTAAATAGGCTGTTCACACACTGTCACTCCCTTAATTTCATGGAATAAATCTGTGCTCTCTTCTTCCTCCCATGGTCTGAGCTGGAGGCTGTTTGCTGGGCTGCAGGGCAGGCCGGGCATGAAACCTCTTCCCACTGAAGACAAAGCCCACGGGAGGAGGGAGAGCTGCCCAGGGTTTTGCTCATACAGAACCAAAGCTCAAGGCAGAAAGTGTAAGGGAAGGTTCCTTGGGATGGGCCATAGCGCCTTTGCCAGGGGAAGAGCTGCAGCCTCTTCTTAACTGGAGGGGCTCGCTTTGGACCTAGTGCCTGCAATCCCAAAGTGCTGCCTGAGCTGTAGCCACTTCCCTCCTTCTCAGTATTTTGGGATATGAGTGTTGTTTTGGTGCACCAGGCTGGTGGCAGAGGCTGAAGCATTGCACTGGCCCAAAGCCCAGCCCAAGCAGCTGACTGGGGGCTGAGGACACCCCCGAATGTCACCTCCTCCAGCTGCAGCCCCATCTGGACCAGTGGGGCCACCCTACCAAGGGATGAGTGGGGAGGTGGGGGGACATGCAGCAGGAGATGCTTCGGTTTCAGCCATGCCTGATCTCGTGGGAAGCTGGGGAGAAGGTGAGAAGAGTTCCAGCTCTGGCATGCATCCCTCACATCCCCCTTCCCACCGGGCAGCTGCACAATCCACCACTTTCCCAGCACTCGCCCAGGAGGGAATAACGATAATAAAAACAAAATTAGAATTACTCCCTTCCCCAGACTGGGGGCTGGGAAGGGAACGAGCTCTTGGGAACGGCTTGGATTTCACAGCCTCTCCTGGCAAACGTGACTTTTCAGAGAGAAAGTCGCCGCCACCGGCTTCTCCTTTGTGTCTGCAGGAGCAGGGTCCTCTCCCAGCCTTCCCCTTGTCATTGGATCTCATCGAAAGGCTGCGGTCCTGCCATGTCTCTGCTAGGGGAGCAGATTTGCCTTCCCTGCTGCGGGCTCTGCATTCCCAACCTCTCCTGCCTCATTTTAAGAAAGCCCCCGGTCTCCCAACAATGTAAAGCTTGAGATCTTTTCTTCCTGCTCTATGCTTCATTATTGTGACTGCTCTTTATTGATTGATAGAGCTGCTTTTGCAAACATCCAAGAAACCTGGAGAATGGTGAGCATCCTACCCCAACCCACTCCTGCACACACTGCTCCTGCAACACACAGTGCAGCCCTTGGGGAGTCAGTCCTTGGGAAGATTTGGAGCTGGGTTCTGTGCCAAGCAGCCTAGCACAGGGCTAGTCCCTTGGGCATGCACAGCTGGGCACCTGGGTGCACAAGGTTGCATTGTTAATAATGACCCAAAGGGTTTTTCTCTATGCATCAAGGACACGTTGTGACTCAAAGAATCTTCTCAGAGCTCAAAGATATATGGATGGTTGGGTGGGTGAATGGGTGGGAGGGCGGAAGGTAGAAGGATGAATGCGTGGATGGGTGGAAGGATGGGTGGATGGTTGGGTAGTTGGATGGATGGGTGGTTGGGTGGAGGATGGATGGATGGGTGGATGGACAACTGTAGCTGGGGGCAAGACTCCAAACTCTCTCCTGCCCCGGGACACCATTCATAGGTGAGCTTTCAGAGTCCCGACTGAGAGAAGGGCCGTAGAGCTGGGTTGCAAAAGTGCAAGGTCCCAGCCTATCTGTTTGGGCTGGGAGAGCTTGTTGTCACATCTGAGGAAGACCCAGCTTGCTGAGGCAGTCCACAGCAAGACAAGCATCTCAGCTCTGCTTGCACCTGGGGGGTCAAAAGCCCAGGGATAGAGACAGTGGGGTCAGAGCATTGGGCTGGGGACTTCCTACGAGCAAATCATTTTTGCCACTCTGAACTTCTTGCTGCATGTGCAAACCCAATTAAGCACAGTGCAGCGGTTAGGGTTTGTTAATATTAGGGCTTGGCTGGTTTCAGTGCTGGCTGCCAGCAGGCAGGGACTGAGGTGAAGGCAGTGAAACCACCCAGCATAGTAAAGTACTGGCACCCTTCCTGCTCTCTCTCAATAGTATTTAGGACAATATCTTCTAGTGTGGTTGGTGAGATGCACCCACCTGAGCCAGGTCTTCACTCACACCTACATTGCTCGGAAGTAGGAGACAAAACATGCCTGCAGGAGGAGAGGCAGATCTCCATGCTTGTGCCAGTGATGCCCCAGCCTCTTGCACTGGCTGCCAGCTCAGACATTTCCAGACAGCTAATCTGGGGTATTTGCATCATAGAGCAGATTACCCAGAGCCAAGCAGGGTCACGGTGCCTCCAGGGGTCAGCCCACAGCCACAGCGTGAGTACTCAGTGTCAGCCTACTGCCCTACATCCCCACACCATGGACCCTCTGAGCATCTCCCAGCTTCATGTCTGGGAGCTCTTCCCTGTAGTGAGGGCAGCTTCGAGCCATGCCCTGCAGCCCTAGCTTCTTGAAGGGATTATTCCCTTTGTCTCCTTTTCCCTTATCCAGGTCTGACTTAAAACAGAGATCAGGATGACTCGCAGAGAGCAAAGATCCCATGGCTGTTTCCCCAAGAGCCAGGATATTAGTGCTTGTATTCTGGCCATATTCCAGCTCGGGAAATTACCTTCTGCCTCCCCAGCCCCCCTGTGGTTTCAATTGGATGCAGGCTTCTTCATGATCTTGCTGGAACTGCTGCGTGCAGTGAAGCAGCTGCTGCGGGAGGTGGGTGATGGGATGATGGGGTGATGGGGTGATGGGGTGCACCTCGGGGTGCTGGGGTGATGGGGTGCACCTCGGGGTGCTGGGGCAGAGCACGGGGGGACAGGGTCACTGCTGCACCCAGCACTGCTCCTGGCCCCGAAACAGGCTCTGCCCCCAAGCTCAGACCCTTCTTCTCCCTTTTCCTGCTGCAGACCGAGTTGGATTTTGCTTTGCTTTCCAGCACGTTGCTGGCCAGGCACCATGCACTTGCTTGCTTTCCTTGTACACACCTGGACATGGGCTCCATCTGCCCCCTGAACATTGCAGAATAACTGTGGACTTTGGGCCACTGCAGGAGTTGTCCCTGTGGGAACAGCTGTGGGTGAATGGGTGGGAGGGTGGAAGGATGGATGGGTGGGTGGATATGTGGGTGGGTAGATGGATGAGTGGATGGATGGGTGGATGGATGGATGGATGGATGAGTGGAAGGATGGGTGGTGCCACCGCACTCACAATGCCAGCTCACAACATCAGCTGAGAGCACATCCTGCCTAAGGAGGTAGGAAAGCAGGAAAGAGCCCTGCTCCACCCTAAATCCTGAGGCTGGAGCTCAGTCCATGGTGGGACCCATTTTACACAGCTTCTTCCTATGGAAGGCACCAGTGCACCTCACCTGCAGAGCCACCCAATGCTGAGACATGGAGCAAATCCCAGCAGCCAGCAGCTCTGGCACAGGAACCAAACCCCAGAGGTCTCCAGGCAGAAATCTTTCAACCTTGAGTTGAAAATGCAACACCGTCGCGCAGCTGGAGTTTGTGTTGTGCTCTTTGCCAGAATCTATACAAGCAAATTACTTTACTGTCAGGAATACAACAGTAGACAGAGAGAGAGAAATCCCCTGCCTGGGCACTCTGGAGACAGACCCGGAGTGTTCGGATTAATGCAGCCATCTCGCTGACATCCCCTGACATCTGGGGAATGCAAAAAATAGAGCAGTAAACCCTTAAAGTCATTGAGTAGATGTGATTTGTGGATAAAATATAATATACAGTGAAAGGTGGGGACAAAATGGCCTTTAATGAAGTGTCTTGGAGGAAATCCTGTGTGTTTGCGTGCGTGCATCAAGGGGAGGCATTTATACCCATAGATATGTGCTTTTACACACCTCTAGATCTGTAAAATGTGCTGTTGGGAACACAGCAGCAGGACCCTCGCTCCCCTCTGGCGGTGCACCCCTAAAGCAGGCACCCCAACCCCACTCCACCACACACTGCTGCTCAGGTTTAAGCTGGGAGCTGGAGGAGAGGCTTATTTTAGAAGCAAGTTGTTTTTGCAGCTGAGCAAAGGCGAGAGGGGAGACAGCGAGATCGTTTCAAGGGAAACCCCCTGAGCGCAGGCCCAAGCTAATTTTAGAAGCCAGAATGTCCTGGAGCGGTGACAAGGGACTCGTGGGGACAGCACAGCAGCAGGAACAGCTGTGTATGGACTGCTGCCGTGAGCCAGGTGGGTGCGCTTTGGAGCTGGTGCATCCAGCTCGCTGCTCCGTGCCTCAGTTTCCCCATCCCCAGGTGGGGATGCTACTTCTGCATTGCTGAAATAGTGACATCCCTCCCTGCTGAGCAAGGAGCCGGCCCTACACCAAGCTGATCTATAACTAATTCACTTACAACACAATTGCAATATTGATTCCCAAACTGCTTTGCAGACAGTGCTAAAACGCACGGGTGCGTTCAGCGGGGAAGAGGCTGACAAAGAGCTGCGATGCAGGGAGAGCATGGGTCAGCACCCACGCTTGTGGGAGAGGATGGGGTGATCCCAAAGGGACTCTGGGGGACACTGCCATCCCCCTGCCCTGCTTGCACCACAGTCCTGAGCGTCGGTCATGTTGCTGTAGCAAAGGCTCAGCTCAGCTGGAAGGAAGTTCCACTTGGACAGAGCACAGCAGAGGGGAAAAGTGATCTTAAACTGGCAAAAATAGAGCATCAGCCTCATATAATTTCTGTGAAAACAAGATTTATTGAAGTTCTGTCTGTGGAAATCACTGTAGTGTGGAACATTCAGCGCACGGATTCGATCACTGACTCATACCCTACTACATTTTTCATTAGGAAAAAATATTGGCTGGGAAAGTTTGACCTCATAATCTCTGCATTTTAAACAATAACCAAGGAAAACAAAAGTGACGGGCTAAGGCAATCTCTTCCATCTCAGCACTTCCCTAGGCAGGAGCTCAAGTTTGCTGTTCGGGAGCAGAGCTGCCTGAAGTGACTCCTGGTGACCAGAACCTTCTGGACTTGATGGTTGTTGGCCACGCCCACCCAATGGACCCCCAGCATGGGTACCACTGGAGGACAGAGCCACATGAGCAACATTTCAGAAAGCTGGGCTCCATTCTCAACATAATTTGGGGCCCTGAGCATGCCCAAGTGGGGAGGGTCTCAACTGCAGGGAAATCAAATATAACCCTAATCTGAGACACAACTTCTCACCTTTCTGTAACAAGATCTACCCAGCCTGACACCAGTACAGGGTCAAGCAGATGAGCAGATGCCATCCAGGAGAGCTGTGGTTTCCACCTTCGGTATGGCCAAGCCAGGGGTGGCTGAAGCCTCAGCTGCTGCTCCACCACGACCCCTTTCAAATTAATTCTTGTTTTATGGTCTAAATAAATTAACCTCCATCGATTAGAGGTTCCTGGTGTTTTTAATGTCAGTGTCATAATCAGGTACCAGGATGGATTTGCCTTTCTAAATCACAGCTCCAAAGGGCTTTGGACGTGATACTCTCACTGTTTGGTATGTGACACAATTAGAGACCACAAGGCTCAGGTCCCAGTGTGATATCAGCCTGCTCCATGCTAACCTGGGGCCCTGTGCACACTTCCCACCTCCTGCAATCCTCAGCTCTCTCCATCCAACAGCCAGAGCCCCCATCACCCTGCTCAAACCCAAACTCAAAAAAGCCAGAAGCCTGCGGTGATCCTCTCTTTGATTCTTCTTTGATTCATGCATTAGATCTGCATGGAAAGAGAAGATGATCTCCAGCTTCCTATGATGGAGGTTCACGATGAGTTCATCTCCAACAGTGACCTTTCACTGATGGGGATGAAACCATAATGAACCCCCAGTATTGGAAATTGGAGGTCATCTCTTCTTCTCATGCAGATCTAATGCAACAATCAAAGAAGAATCAAAGAAAGAGGACACCGCAGGCCTCTGGCATTCTTGTCCTTGTCTTTTGCTGCAGGTGATTCCACTGATGGAGATGAACCCATCTTAGAGACCCAAGTTCCATCTTCCAACTGTGGAGATTCATGATGAAGATGAACCCATCAAGAACCTCCATCATTTGAAGTTGGAGCTCAGAGTTCACTGATGGAGAGTAACCCATCTTAGAGACCTGAGTTCCACCAGAACCCTCCCGCCCTGCTGGAAGTCCCTGTACCAGCCCATTGCTGGAGCTCAGAGGACCACTCATGTTAAGCGGCGTGCTGGGCAAGGAGCTTCGGAAGTATGCTGCTCCCAGGCGTGACTGAATGAAACCTTTCACCTGTGGGCAGAGGAAGAGGAGTCTGTAACAACTCTAATGGACTTGGATCAGCAAGAAGAGCTGCCTGCTTTCTGGAGAGGTTTTCTGTCTTTTCCTTTATCACCACAGATCTTAGGGCCCTTTCTGACCATTCATCTGATACCAGGGAGAGAATTCCTCTCCACCCCCTCTCTGGCTCTCAGGATCTCTCTTGCAACTTTGCCGAGGACCCTTGGTTTGATTTCCAAGTTCTGACACAGTCATTAGTTACAAAGAGTGATTAGTTTGGTTGTTGTCGTTAAGTCATTTTTTAAATGGCTCCAGGCGGCATCAGAGAACAAAGAAACAAAATACCCGTGAAAAGAGTTAATCACAAATTACTAATTATTCCCCCCCCTCCCTTTGCGCTCCTTCCTCCCCAAATCATGAAATATTATCCCCATGAAGAAAGGAAAAGGTCTGTCCATCCGTGAGCCCTTCACGGATTTTATACACCTAATTCATCAAACAAGAAGCACTTCCTGATTGTCCAAGATTATTTGGAGAGGAGATCTCCTGACCCCGACCCATCCGCCAAGAGCCACGGTGAAGGGCGAAGGTGGTGATTTACATGTCCCCATCACTGTCGCATCCCCGAGGAGGGGACATTGCAGCCCTCACACCCCTGCCACCTCCCTCCAAACCCTTCCACACTCCCCAGACTCCAGACATTTCAGGGCCCACTCAGATTTTATGGGGCTGCAGATTTCAAACACACCAAGTGCTTTGAACAAGGCGCCGTGCATGCCGTTTGGGTTTTTGTCTTTATTTACTGCGAGATCTTTTATTCCTCCTTCCAGCCAAGATGCAAGTGACACAAGACAGGTCTTGAGCTCAGGAGAGCACAACCAGAGGGATGATGGGGAAGACATGGGGCTCTGGGATCCTGCAGATTTTCATAGAATCATTTGAGTTGGGACCCTTAAAGGCCATCTGGTCCCACTCCCTGCAGCGAACAGGGACAGCTACAGCTCTCTCATGTGCTCAGAACCCCATCCAGCCTGACCTTGGGTGTCTCCAAAAATAGGGCACCACCACCTCTCAGGGCAACCTGTGCCTCACCACCCCATTGTAAAACACTTTTTCCTTATATCCAGCCTAAATCTCCCCTCTTTTAGTTAGAAACCATTTCCAGGGCAGACAGAGCTTGTCCTGTTTGCCTAAAAACTAAAACGGATGCAGGAAGGAGACCATAAGGGAATATGGAAATGCATTCGAATTGATAGGATGAAGTTAACAGGATCAAGAACAAATAGAATGACTCAAATAGGATAAAAGTGCCAGCGGCAACGCTGGAGGGATTGCTGCTGGAGTAGCAGCACAGCCAAGTTCATCCTCGGCCGTTCCCATGGATTTAGGAGCTTTGGGTAGGATTTTTTTTCTGTCAATGATGACTCAGTTCAAATAATGTGTGAGATTCTTGGGTTTGCTCCATGCCCACTTGGCACAGCTTGGGGCCCGGCTTCTATTAATGGCATCATCCCGTCAACCAGCAGCACTGCTCTGGCTACGGGGTATCCAGAGAGGTGCCTACATGCAGGTTGGGGTGATGAATTTGAAACAGCTATGTTTGCAGACATGTTTTAATGTTTATGTGACAAGCTCCATCCTGATTCAACAAGCATGCTGACAGCCAGGCTGTGCTCCAAGCACGCGCTCCCATCTCGCTGGCTATCGTGGAGTTTCTGCCCGCACTGGAAGGAAAGCAGGCGCTCTGTGGGTTGGGTGCTGCACCCTTCTGGCAGATCCCACAGCCTCCCCAAAGACCACAGGCAGGGACTGTAGAAGTGGCACTTGGGATGCGTCAGCTGTTTTTCTCCAACAGCTATACCAAAAAATATATAAGTAAAACAAGAAAAAAAATATTCCAGTATGTTGCAAAGCATCTTTTCTCCACACCATCTCCCCAGGCACCTTACCAGTTTGGGTTCTGTGTCTCAGCATAGCACAGACCTGATTCCCCATGTTTCATGGATGGTGGGAGCCCAGGAGCAGCCTTCACCCCACCGCCTTTGCTCTCCCACCCAGCACCTGATCCAAGGCAGAATTTTGCTCAGTCTAGGAGCTGGGCTGAGCGCACCGCCCAGGCGAGGTTGCTGCAGGCCACCAGCTAAAATAGCTGCTTGTCATCATCTCTTTTGTCCGGCCTGCAGGCTGGCATGACCTGACCCCGTGCTCCCTTTGGGATCCTTTTACAGCCAGACCTTCATCTTTCCCTTCGTCCCTGTGCTTCCCTCCCTTCCCTCTGACACCTGCTGACCATAGCAGCCCCTTGCCCTGGCTCTGGGATGCATTGAGGCTCCCTCTGCAGCAGGCTGCCCCACTTGGGTGACTGCAATTCCTCCCAGGTCAAGGAGCTGGCGGGGTGGGGGTGTCACTTACACCAGGCATGGGGTAGCACAGGCTAATGGGGGGTGAGCTGCTCAAGGCTTGTGCTGTTGTCTTCTGCCATGGCAGGGAGATAGGCATCAGCAGGTCCTATCAGTGTCAGCAGGTCGTTCTCTTTCCATTTAGAAATGAGTTGTTACACTGAAAATAATCGACCCTTAATGCCAGCTGCAGGGACCGGAGCATGCATTTCCATGAGGTTATGCTCCTTCCAATCCATCTGCTGTCCCTCTGCCCAGCTCAGATGTCTCTCCCCTGCTCTCAGCTTTCAGAGACACCCCAGCTAAACCCAGGACATGCCTTTAGCCTTTCCCACCACCACCCCACAAAGAGGATCGAGGTCAGGGATGGGTGATACGTCACCACACTTCCCTCTGTGAATCAGGAGGGACCTGGGAGAGGGCTCAGGCCCCCAGATATCCATCAGCTACTGAGTGCAGCACTAATGGTAATGTCGCAAAAGCATGTTCTCTCTGTCTGAGCCTTGGCAGGGTCATTTCCCACCTCTGTCCCATGGTTGTGCCCCATTGCTTTGCCTTAGGCACACAGCCCACAGCCCTGGGAGAGGCAAGGAACAGCAACAAACACAACCATTACCATTTTTTGGGCACTACTGTGTTTGGGCTTCCCCCAGTGTGCTGGCACCAGTCCTTCCCTACCAACTCATACCCATCCCACCCATATGTGCTCATTCTCAGCAAGCAGCTGCCACAACAGCTCTGAGACTCTGAGCATGGTGGTGGACAGGGAAAGCCCCCATGAGGAGGTACAGTAGGATGAACAGAAGAAATGCAGCTGCTGGTGGAGTGACAAGCAGCCTTGTCCCCCAGCAGCATTGCTTTCAAGGAAGAGAAGTCATGAAAACAGGAAAGGAGCTGGAAAGCAAGCATGGAGAAGCCAGGATTCATCTCATTAAGGCCATAGCAGGAATTTGCCATATTTCCAGGGAGGGGATGGCAGCCACCTTCCTACCCTGCCCCCCTCTGCCTCTCCTACATGGCACAGCCGCACAGGAACATCCTGAAGGCGAGTGCAGCATGGGGCCAGGCTGGCAGCAATCAGCAGGGCAGCTCCAGCACTCCACAGGTGCAGGGCTTCGTGGGCCGTACAGCTGTGCATTGACAGGCCGTACAGCTGCACACTGACTGAGCTCTTGTGCTAGTCTCATTTTCCAGATCTCATCTCTGCCCTTTTATCCTCGGTGCCTTTGCCCAACGGGATCGTTCACCTGTTTCCACTGGCACGATGGGTGCCAGCACAGAGAGGGCTTCATCCCCAGCAAGGGGTATGGCACAATGCAGAACTGAGGGTGGGCGGCTGCAGCAAAGCGAGAAGGGCTGATTTACATCCACTCCGCTTCGTTCCAGCAGAGCTGAAGTGCCGGTTGTTCTGTACTGGGCCCATCGCGGTGCGAGATCCTGCCAAAGCAGGAGAGGGATGTGTGGTGGAAAGCGTATCAGGGGTGGTATTGTCTACACGCAAATGCTCAACTTTATGTACTTTTAACTAGAGGTGTAACAGATGGTTGCATTTCGGTCCAAGCAGCGGAGAGCCATGCCCATTCCGGCTGGAGCCAATCAATCCCGCCACCCTGGGGAACACGGCAAGCTGGGCTTGGAAGCGTGGCTGCCAGCAACCGGAGGAAGGCTCCGCTCAGGAAAACGTGGGCCGCTGCCATGTGAAACCAGGGAAACGGGATGCGGGAGGCATGGAGGCAGCCAGCAAAGCACCGTGCTGCAGCCTCCTCTGATGGACCAGTGCAGGGAGGAGAAGACGAAGGGGCTGGTGCAGAGGGGAGGGCAGCTTTGGGGAGATGGGGTTCTGGCAGTCATTTGTTTCTGGGGAGCTCTGGGGTTGATGGAAGAGAACATGAGGCTGTGGAGATGTCTAAGCTTGGTTAATTTGGGGAAGTGGTGTCTGGGGTGGAGGTAGCTGAGTGATGGAGATGCACGATCCCATGCTGGTTATGGGAAACCAAGCTGGGAGCTTACAGCCAGGAGGAGTTTCTGCCAGAGCAGCCTTCAGTATGACCAAGAGAGAGGAAAAGAGCCCAAGAGTGAAAAACCACCGTTCCCTCCCTGTTCCTCAGGACCATCAGCTAAAGCGATGTAGATAGCCTCTCACCTTACTGGGTAGGCACTGTGTTTTCCAGTAGTGCTGATTTACCCTCATGGTGTGTAGGGCTGGATACACCCATGGGTTCTGCTGGCTCTTCCAGACCCCATTTCTAGGACAGAATGTCAACATCACAACCTCCCCACGCATCTCCCCAGGCTGCATGGGCACTGCTGACTTTGGGTCACCCAAGAGGTAACATCTCCCTGTGCCACCACCTCCCCTGTGCTGGAGAACCTACATGGCTAAAGCACCATGGGACTGATCCCACAGATGGTTTGGGAGTGTTCAGCAGACATCCTGGCTTGGGATGTGCCCCTGGGGATGCAGTCTCGGGGGCCGTGTGTTACAGCAGCACAGAGCATCAGATCAGGAACTGCAATGGGAGGTCGTGGGGAAGAAAGTGATTTTGCTTAATGGCTTCTGGAGACTGAGGGATTTGGGAAAATCACTGGAATCATAGGGCCTATTGGGAAACCCATCTCTAATTCAGAGCTGTCAATTCCACACAGCCAAAAAGCAGAGGAGCAGGTTGAAATCAGGCCTGCATTATCCTTGTCACTCACTCAGGGTGGCTTCTCCATAAGCATCTGCTCATCTGGGTGGCTCTCAGGGTAGGAAAGCAGCGTGTGGGTGCAGAACTGCCCCCGAGGTCTTAAGAAAAAAAAAAAAAAAACATCAGGAATAATTTGCAAAAAGATGGCAAAGCAGCAAGACTGGGGGACTCCAGGAGCCTGCCCAGCAGGGTAGCACGCCACCCAAGGCTGGAGGTTTGGGGGTTGCTTATGGGGAGACACCTGCACCAAGCGATGCCCATCCCCTGCACTGGGGACAATCCATCCTGGGGCTGCAGAACAGAAAAGTATCAGCTCTCCTACTGCCCAGAGGAGTTTGAGGAGGGGGGAGAAGAAGCAAAACTTCTCCATCTGATTATCACTAATAATAGAAACAGCGCTGGAAATATGCGAAGCAAGCAGAAATCTGGCAAACCAGAAGTTTTCCACAAGGCATCAGGAAGTCTCTAGATTGCCACCAGTGCCTCATGGAGTGGTGTGTGCGCTTTCTGTCCACACCAGTTCCAGTCACTGCAGCCATCAAACATTTTTTAATAGGAGCATTAACTTAAGAATAGCTAACAGTAATATTCCTAGCTGTGTGGAAACAGCATTTTATTAAATGCTTCACACAGATTTTGTATAATAAAGATGAATATATTATATCCTCTGCCTCCCCCAGAGTGAAACAATAATAGGAAAATAAAAAAAAAAAGCCAATAAAGTGAAACATAAATAGAACATAATGGGACTAGTAGCGAACTGAACTGACTATATAACATCTGCTATTGTTTGCCTGGCAAACGCAAACAAGGGGAGAAAGCAAGAAGGATTTTAACAGCCCTAACCTCTATCCCCCGTGCTGCAGGACAGCGGCGCTGATGGAACAGCACAAGACTTGCAAATTCAGCCTCAAACAAACGCGAGCAGAAATATTCTCAGGTCTGGAGAGTTCTTGATGCAAACACCCATTCTTCACATTCCCAAAGCCCTGTTAAGAGACCAGTGACAGTCACCCCATCAGCTGAGCAGGAACAAAGCCACGCGAGCGGGCAACAAATCGTGCCAATTGAAGAGGTACAGAAAGAGCCGACGTTTATGGGCAAGGCCTCAGCTGGCTCCTGTATATCATAGGCAGGGAGCGCTTGCTTGCATCCAGGACCTTTGTGGAAATAGGGATAGCAAAGGGATCACACTGTGAGCAGGAGGCGGTGGAAAGGAAGAGAAAGAATTGCTGCCCAGCTCCCAGGTGCTGGAACCCGGGGCTCAGCATCTGCACTGCTCGGTCTGTTTGTGCCCAAACTTAAATCATAGCCACGCTGGTACAGGCGGATAGAAGAACGGGCTGGAAGCTGGGGGAAAGGAGAGAAGAGCTAAACGCCTATAAAAGTCATTTTCCCTTTTATTTGTTGTCTTCCTTGTAATGATCACACCATGTTTCCTATCTATTTTTGCAGTAAGTTGTGCGCCGGTCTCAGGAGGCCCCCGGATGACTTATTATTAACGATGCCTTCTTATTATGGATGGTGATTTATTATCAGAACGATTCTATTTGTACCGGGTATGCCGTTTTGCTGCCAGCACAAAGCTCTGACCATCTTCAGAGCAAAAGGTCGTGTTCCTGCAGCACGACGTGCCTGGCTCCACGACACTGAGCTGGAGATCGCAGGCATGCACGGGGCAGAAGGGCAAAGACCACAGGGAGAGCAGCCCCAGAGCACCCCACAGCTCAGGTAGATGGGCACTGCTGCCCCCGTTGCTCAGCATCACCCCTCCCCACATCCCCACGTAGAATGAGGGCAGCGTTTAAGGATCTGTTAGAGGTTTTAAAGAAAACCTGTATCTGCTACGGTTTGTATCTTGCATTACCAGCCAACAGATGTTTAACCTTTGGAAATTGAAGTCACTTTTCTGCTCTGCGCAAGAACTCGTGGACGCTCACTTGAGCTGCAATAAGGGATTTTGGCAATAGGTTAGCAGGGCACTGGAGGCCTTTAACATCGCTCTTAGCTGGAACTAAAAGAAACTGCAGGAGCAGGTACGCTGCTTGCTGACCTGAAAAACGTAGTATTTAGGTGCGGGAGGGGGGAAACTCGCGGAAAACCGTCCCATGGGCCGGGACAGCCCGAAGGCAGCCGGGGAGGGGCTCTCACACCGGGCAGGCCCCGATCCCTCGGCGTTCCCCTTCCTCCCTCTAGCGGCTGCTTCTCCGCCCCGACGGGCTCTGCCCACCTCCGCACGGCTCCGGGCCCCCCCCGCACACACACCGCAGCCATCCTGGGCTGAGCCACGAGACAAGCAGTGCCCGCACCATCCATCCACTTCTCACATCCTCCAAATGGCATTATTTCTGCTTTTAATGCCTCCCCCCTTCTGGGCCTTACCCCCCTCGTTAGCTCTAACTGAGGACAATTGTGGGTCCCGGTTAAGCTGCACCACCAACAGCTGCAGCTGTGGGGTCCTGACTGCTCTTGGTCGTATCTAGGCAGGATCCGGCCCCGCGTGTCACTGCAGATTTGGCATCAGCAAAGAGTTTCTTTTCACACCTGTAAAAAGCAGCAGAACTAAGTAGACCCAGAGGAGGTTTCAAGCAGAAAAATGGGAGAGATCTTGAGGCCGTTCACTACACATGCTTTACTGAGTGCCCAGGAAAAAAAAAAAAAAAAAAAAAAGCCCAGGCAGTGAAGTGCCAGCACTGCCACAGTCGTACATCAGTTGGAAAAGAGCCCCGGGTGCAGGCAGGGCGACAGGGAACTCAGGGCACAGGGTTGAGAAGTGAGCAAAGCAGAGAAGGGAGATGGCCCAGCCCTGGGATGCTCAGAGGTGGAATCGCTGAAGGTGAGACACTCCTGCAGTGATATTAAACCTCAGAGTTCAGAGTTTAAGTCATTTTCTGAGCGGGGATTAGGGAAATGTCAAGTAGAGATTTGTCACACAGAGATTTTCTCGCCCCAGCCTCCTGCAGGGAGCTCCTCTCTCTCCCCGTTGCACCAGGGTGCAGTGCCTGAGCCAGGAGCCAGCCCGGTCCCACAGGGGTGTACCTGGTACAGGCTCACCATAACCTGAGAGTAGTGTGGGCTGGGAGAGGCTTCGGAACTGATTGAGTGCAAAATTAAGGTCTGGTGAGAGAAATGGGAGTGAGAAGAGGAAAGCTGGGTTAGGGAGCAGGGGGAGGTGCTACACGGTGCTGCAGTTTGGAAGGGAAAGAACAGCTGCCATCTGAGGTCTTGCAAACTCACCGCACATGTGATTTCAAAGACTCGTGAAGTGCTGCCTGACCCTGCCACTCGATGCTACCCCCTCATTCCAGGTCCCCAGAGGGACAAAGACAGTAAGCCTAAAGTGAAGGGATTGATTTTAGGGATGGCCACGTTTTAATTCCTAGTAGCACTTTATCATTTGGGGAAGTGTTGAATTCTGCCCTAAGAAATACCTGGGGGCCCAAATCTGGCCCCTGGCAGGTGGAAGGGTGGCACAACTGGACACGGCCAACCCATCGCTCCAGCAGTGTCAGTGCCTTGAACTCCATAGCTGTGATAGGACTGTCCCTGGGAGTTGCTCCCATCATGTCCCATCGGTGGCCCAAGGGAGATGGGGGGTCCATGGGCTGGAAATCCCTCACTGAGGTGGCAGGGAGAGGTGCTGGAAGGGGCAGGATGCAGAAAAGGACGGATGGAGAAATAGCAGAAAAAGAAGTGAGAGGGAAGGAGGGAGGGGGGAGCAGCCTGGCAGCACTCAAAGTTGAAAGAGATGGCGGCCAAACTCTGGCGGTGCCTCCCACTCCGCATCTCAGTACTGCTTTTGCAAGGGGTGGGAATATTAGTTTTTAATTAATTTCCTCACTGCAGTTGTTGGAAGAGGAGGAGGGAGGGGGATCACCTTCAAAAAAGAAATACAAATAACTGCTTTAACAGGAAACTTTTGCTGCTGTAATTTATTGGAAGCCGAAATGAGCTCCGATTACATTATCCACCCGCACTGTGCCGGCACCGCGTACTTCGGATATTGCGCTATAATCCAATGACTGCTCCTGAATTATTAACAGCGAGTTGTTATTAGAAGAAGTTGCCTGCCTTATTTCCGCCATTCTCCCCCCCCACGCCCTATATTAAGTTTCAATTGATTCCCCACACCTCCTCCTGCCCCCCAAAAACGAGCCGCCGCCTCCTTCAGAGCTGCCACACACGTTACTTAGATTTGGCAGCCCAGTGAATTATTCACGCGTGCCGGGAGCGGAGGAGATATTACAACTCTCGGAGGAGCCAGAGCGGTTCGGCTGTCACAGCCCCGTGTCGCTGTCCCCCCCTCCCCCGTCCAACAAAGTTTTGTCCAGATCCAAATCGCAGGGCAGGGGGACCCCTGCGCGGTCCTCGTCTGGGGAAAGCGGTCCCGTCTGCTCTCCGTCCCGGGAAGGAGAAGGGACGAGTGCACCCATCGAAATATTTAAAAATAAAATATATCAAGTTCTCGCCTTGCCGGGCCCTGGGACAGACACGTCGCGGATGTTCTTCCCTGAGAGCCCGCGTCCGACTGGGCTGCCGGGGCTGGAAATGAAAATACTGGAGTTAAAAAGAGCAAAAATGCACCGACCTGCTCCCTTCTGGGCTCCCTGCGGCGGCTGCAGGAGGGCCCCGTCGCTCTGCTCCCCGGCCCCGTGGGAGCCGTGTCCAACGCGGGAGTGGCCGCAGGGCTCCCTGCTCCCCGCGGGGCCCAGCCCCGGCAGCTCCGATCCCCCCGGGGAGGGTCCTTCGCTGCGCTAAGTGCGGTGTCCGCGCTCATCGCCGATATTTGAGGTTGGGAAACCCCCTGACCCCACGCAGGGTGACAGGAGGAAGTGGACGCGCATCGGGAGTTGCGTTAGGTTTGTGTTTGGGACTGGTTTGCGGGAGCCGGCGTCCCCTATTTTTCTTTGCCCTGGGCCCAGGCACCCTGCCCGGGAGCACCCTCTCTTACAGCGGTCCCGGCCCTTGCCCAAATGCATAGAGCGGCCGTGCCCAGCTCCCCCACCGGGGTTCAAAAACAAGTTGGATCCATAGGCGGGCTGGGGGTGCCCGAACCCCGCAGCTCCTCCTGCCTTGACGCCGCCGCCTCGCCCCGGCAGTCTGTTCGCAAACGAAACAGCAGAGCCGCTGCCCGCTGCTCCGCTTTGGGCGGTGGTTCTGGGGCAGAGGGTTTCTTCCCCTCCGAGTGGGCTCGGGCAGAGCGTCGCCCCGTCCCGCACCTCCGCCCGTATCCCGCATCCCGACCCCCGGGGGAGAGAGGATTTCGCCGCTTCCCAGGGCCGGGCAGGGCCGTGTGCTGGAGCCGCGCTGCAGCCGGGCCGGGCTCGCTGCCTCTGGCCCCAGCTCCTCGGGCGGCTGCGGGCGCTCGGGTCACATTTATTTTTGGTGCAGCGAAGTTTTTTCCCCCCACAAGGGAAAGAGTTTGCGAGGGGAGGAAGGAGCGGGAGACAGCTACAAAACGACCTCCGGAGATCGGCTGCTCCGAGGGCTTCTCCCCAGCTCCTCAGGGCTCACCGAGCCCCCGACACCGCCCCCCCAGCAGAGGCGGGGACCGGTGGGTGCGCACCTCGGCGGGGGTTGTTTTCCGAGGGGAGCGAAGATGGAGCAGCGTTCCCTCCTCTTCCGGACTCGCAGCCCCAAAAGTAGGGGAGGGGGCTTCGAGACACCCCCCCCGGGCTATTTGCCCGGCTCCCGGCTCGCCAGCCCGGCCCCGTGCGGGATGCTGTGCCAGGACGGCGCGCTCGCTGTCAGCCCCAGGGCACGGGGCTGCTTCTCCCCGCGCTGCTAACAGGGAGCAACGTGTTTCGGGCACTCAGAGTGGGCAGACATAACTGGGAGCCGTGCACGGCTCAGCTATGTCGGGAAAGGAGGTGTCATTTGTACGCAGTTACTTTGGTGATCAACACTTGAATGATTTATGCCGCCCGCTTTAATTCTAGCTCTGTGACATTTTCCTGGACAAAAGCGGGCCGAGAGCAGCCAAAGCTGAGGAGCCCCTGCAGAGCCGCTCCGTGCAATGCTCCCGGGGGAGGGGGGGGGGACAGCACCTCGCTGCTACCCCAAAACGCGGCTTTGGGGGCGGGCGGAGGGGGGATACTCCTCCAAAGTTGCCCACCCGGAGCCGGAGGGGGGTTCCACTCGTCACCAGGGAGTTTCGAGTTTTCTGCTCCTCTGAAAGGCCACTGCTGCTCTCGCTTTACTCCCTCGGAGAAAGGCAAAGTCCCGGCGCAGCACTTCCCCGACGGCTCTGAAGACCCCGTCGGACCCCCCAGTCCCGCTCCCCTCTCAGCCCCAAACTTTCCCAGGAGGAGTCTGGTGCCGAGTTCCTCCTTGGCAAAATCGGGGCGGGGGTGTGAAATACTCCCAGTGAGGGCACTTTTCCCCGAAAGACCCCAAAATGAGGAGAGAAGAGCCGCCGTCGGGGCGGGCAGGAGGAGAGCCCGGGGGATGAGAAGTTTGGAGCAGGCGGCTGGATCCGCCCCGGGCTGCTCGCGGAGGGAGGGGATGTGCGATGGGGCCGGCTGTGGGGTGCGGAGGGTCTCTAATTCGGGGCTGGTTGCCAATCTGACTGCTAAAATAAAATAAAAATAAATTTAAGTGCGGAAGGGAGATGCTGAGCTGTTCCGCTAAGCCAGGGCAGGGACAACCCTGTTTGCCCGTCCCCTCGTTTTTGGCCAGCCCCGGAGGGGAGATACGGGGTCTCTGTAGAGATTTGCGTGTAGCGAGCTGCGGCGATGGTAAAGGGAGAGCAGGGGACAAACCGACGCCACCAAAGAGGCTGCAGCCCAGAGCACAGCGGACAGGGGTCGGTCGGACCCCGCTGGGGGGGAGGGCATCGGCCCCCTTCCCAGATGTCCCATTCCCAGCGGTGTGATATTTTGGGGAGGGGGGTTGAGGGGTCGAGAAGAAGGGCAGGCACAAGGCCTGAGCTGAGCTGAGCTCCTCGCACAGCGTCCGAGCCCTGCCACCGCCTGCCAGGGAGAGGCAAACGAACAAGGACCCCCCCAGCCCCACGAACCTGCCCTGAGGCTGCCGCCCACCCCCCCGGGCTCCACCCGTTCTGATTCAGTTGGAATCTAAAAAAAAAAAAAAAAGAAAAGAACAGAAAAAAGAAAAGCGGGGAGCACTTAAATCTCTGCCCCTCAGAGAAGGGGAGATGCGGGCACTGCAGGAGAACCCGGAATCCTTGCATCTCTTCGCAGTCACCAGCGCAGTTTCTCCCCTGCCCTGGGTTTTTTTCCCCCTTCCTTTCATTTTTTAGTTTTCTTTTTCCCCCCATCCTTAAAAAATAAAATAAATTAAATAAAATCTTGTTTCTGTAATTATAACACCAGCACCCCCGGCTGAGTTCTCAATAAAACCCGGATCCTGACATAAAACGCCACGCTGGAAAATAATGCGAGGGGACACAAGGGAGAGGAGGAAAGTCTCTAATTGGTTAAAATATGTTTAAATCACTTCATAAAACCCAAGCAAAGCGAAGCAAATAATCCACCTAGCAAAGCAAAGAAGCCCGGCGATTTAGAATCAGTGTAATTCGCTCCCCCCCGACCGGCTCCCCCCCAGCTCCTCGCAGTATTTGATATGATGAATAACCCAATATAGGCCTTTAAAAATAGGTCACTGCATAAAGAGACTCCCAGAGAGCTATAAAAAATGGGAAGAGGGCGCTTTAAGGAGAGAAGCCATTTGCTTCTTTTGTGCTTGTTTGGTACCTACAGCGGCCTGGGAGCCGCCAGCCGAGGTGAGGAGGGAAAGTTGGGGCTGGAGCCGGCGTTGGGATCTCCTGCAGCGCCCGGACACCCCCTCCCCCCCCCCCACCCTGTCGAGCCGCGGGCTGTGTGCGGGGAGAACTGCGGGACCCCTCCCCGGGCCACGGGCCGGCCGTCCCCCCTCTATCCCCGTGCTTTGTCTCCTGGCCCTATAACAAATTATAAGGCCGCCCCACGGGAGCCTCCAAACCGGGGGAGAGACCGCAGCCCCACAAGCAGCAACTTCCAGGGGGGGGGGTTCCGGCCCTCCCCCCCCCCAGCCCCGCGCCCCGCTTCGGTGTAGGGCGCCGGGAAACAGGAGCACGACAAATGCGGCGGAAGCGTTCGGGTTTTATTGGAAAGGAAAGGTCTGCCTTACCTGGAGACACGTTCTCCCCTTCTTCCCCTCATTAAGACAGCAAAAAAGCTCCGGGTTGAGCCGGAGAGAGGCGTTTGAAATAAAGTAGAAGCCGAAATTTAGAGGAGGGAGAAATAGAAAAAGAACAAAAAAAAATCACGATAAAAAAAATAATAGTAAAATAAAATAATTTTTTTAAAGATGCCGCCGTATTTTTGTTTTGTTATTATTATTATTCACTCTACCGTATTACCCCGATGCAATAAAGGCCGCTTTGTAATGTAATTTAAAAATATATATGTCCTAACAAATAGCAGGGCCCGAATATGACAAGTGCATTCAGCATTATAATTCAACCGGGCTCCACCTCCATACCGCCTCCTAATTAATGGGTCTCCGAACTTGCAAAAGCCTGCATTGGACAGAGCGGGAGAGAGCGAGCGAGAGAGAGAGAGGGCGAAAAGTGTCATTGAAGATAATTGATTACCTCCCAATCAACAATAACTTGTTAGCAATAGTCAATTACCCCGTCTCTTCTCGCCTCTTTCCCCCGGTCCGAGGGCTCGGTGCGAGGGCTGCTCTGCCCTCTTCGAAGTCTTCTTTTTTTATACATTTATATGTATCTTTTTTCATTTTTCTTTTTTTTTTTTAATTTTTGATTACGTGCCTGGGTGGGGGGGGGGGATCCTCTTTTTTGGGGGAGAGGGCAGGGAAAGTGCAGCGATTTGGGGTGTTTCTTAAAATAGCAGCTGGGAAGAGGAAGAGAGAGAGGAGGGGGAGAGAGAGAGAAGAGAGAGAGTGAGGAGAGAGAGAGAGAGAGGGAAAAAATCCGCTCCCGAAGCCCCGGGACAGAGGCGCGGCGCGACCACC